>NW_027313388.1:0-21944 GCF_040954645.1 Diabrotica undecimpunctata | reverse complement strand
ACGCGCTATCTCGAGTTGAAGGTGCAAAAGAAAAAATAGGATAAGAAAACACAGAAGTTAGAAGAGAGACATACTAATTAAACAGTGAAGTCAAACAGAAACTACAAGAATATAAAAGAATAAACTGGGAGACTAAAATAACCGGAAGAAATGTCTGTCAAAATATTTTCTATAAGTTTCATAACTTTAATAAAACTTTCATAAATATCGTGTACTTAGTTTCCGATATATAGTGTAAGTTCATCGTAAAACACCTGTATGTTGCTAGACCTTATAGCATTATTGTACTTACGACTCACAATATAACAATTTTGGACATGTCATCATGACCAAAAAAATGATATACAAATAACGTACGGAAACTTAAAGGCAAAGTTGTAAAGGAAAAACAATTCCAGTCTCCAATAAGTAACGACGTCTCAAGGCAGTCGAATGATAATGGCAATAGGTTCATAAATCTAACAAGATCATTTAACACAGCAAGTCATAGCCAGTACTTCAGATAATAATATACACAAGGGCACTTGGAAATCACTCTCTTGAGATTCAAGGACACAATGAAACATAAAAGTATGTATCATGAAAGTGGGGTGATAGTTAAAACTTATATCAAAAAAGAAAAACACGGAACACAAAAAAAAATACGGAGAATGACCAGAGGACAAAGAAAAGAGATAACGAACTAATAAATAAAACGAAACACATTAGAAGGAAACATGGGTATACTACTTTCGATTCCTATTTGCTAAAGCTGGCGATAATGAACCACCAACACCAGAGTTGACAACAAACGAAGAAATAAATATTGAGGAGGAAGAGGTCAAGGAAGCATTAAGGAAATTAAAAATAGAAAATCACCAAGAAAGGACAGAATACCGAACGAAACTTGGAGGTACGGAGGACCAGATCCGACCAAACAACTATTAAAACCAAATTAATCCAAAAACTACCAGAACAAAACAGAATTCCTCAATATGGAGATCAAGCATCCTAATACATCTCTTCAAAGGGAGACAAATCGGAGTCGGATATTACAGAGGAATCAATTTATTAAACACAATACTAAAATTAACAACCAAAGTGATAACACTAGCAGAAGAACAAACAAGGTTTAAGGTCGGGGAAATCAATGACCGACGCTATATTTATAATGAGGCAAGTGCAAGAACAAGAGAAATCATTAGAATACAAAAACCGGCATATCTATGTTTCGTGGAGCTTAAGAAGGCATTTGTCCGGGTCAAATTAAAAGACGTTATCCATTTGTTGTACGCAAGAGAAATGCATCTAGGAATAATCAAAACGATCGAAAATATCTAGCAAAACAACACAATAAAAGCAAAAGTAGAAGAAACTAACCGACCATTTGAAGCTGGCAATTAGATAAGACAAAGAGATTCCCTGGGTCCCCTATTGTTCAACCTGATTCTGGATGAAATAAAAAAGCAAGAAATAAAAAAGGATACAAATGGGAGAAAAACAACTTAAAATAATCTGCTATGCAACGACGCATACTACTACTCCTTTAAAATGAAGACAATTTACAACGTATGCTGCACCAATGTAATATAACCGCCACATAATTCAACATGTTAATTTCCCCAAAAAAGACAAAATGGATGTTACTACAGCAAATTTACTAAGATGCAAACATAGCTACGGAAGCTCGAAACTGAAGTGGAAGATCAAGTGATACGCAAAAAGAGCCGCAGGCTGCCTGAAAGAAACAATATGGAGAAATAAAAATATCGGGAAAGAAACGAAAGGCAGAATTTAAAGAACAGTCATCAGACCAATAATGACATACGCGTCAGAAACACGACAAATGACACAGAAAGGACCAAAATTATGTTCGAAGCAGCAGAGATAAAAAAACTTGGCACATTGAAAAATAGACAGTAATGTCTATTTGTCTACATCATCATTGGTGCTACAGCCCTATAAAAGAGCCTCGACCTTCCCAAGTCTATTACGCCAGTCAGTTCCTAATCCATTGCCAACTGTTGCCAGTTTGATGCGCCTATTTGTCTACCAGCCTCATCTACACCACCCTCATCTGAGTTTTGGTCTACCCCTATTTCTACTTCCCACAGTTGTGACATAAGGATTCTTCTAGGAGGGTTGTTCTGCTGTGATCTTGCCCTATTTTTAAAGGATACTACGTCTTTACACCAAATATATGTTTATATCTGTGATATATCTCGTAGTTGTACCTCTTCTCAAACACCATTTTCACAGATGCCACCAAAAATATCTTAGATCCTTCGTTCAAATATAAGCAGGAGATTTTCATCTGCCTTGGAAATGGTCCATGTCTCCGACCCATATGTCAACACTGGTTGTATAAGGGTTTTGTATATGGTTATTTTTGTTTTTTGGCTTAAGTTCTGCTTCTCATATGTCTACTCAGTCCAAAATAGCATTTGTTTGCTATTCTTACGTTGGAACTTAGTCTGGAACGTTCACACACTTAACGAACCTGGAAACATCCGCAAACTGTGTGACATATTAGCACAATATAATGCTGATATTACTGCAATACAAGAAGTACGATGGACAGGCCATGGCATAATCCAAAAAGCAAACTACAATATATACTATAGTTGCCATACAAACCAGACATGAATTTGGGACAGCCTTTATATCAATAATAAAGTCAAGCACTTGGTTATAGATTTTAAGCCGATAAATCCGCGAAGAGCTGCTTAAGGATCAGGGGCAAGTTTTTTATATTAGCCTTATTAATTTACATGCTCCAACAGAGGACAAGCAACACGAAGAAAAGACAATTTCTATGATGAATTAGAAAGAACATATGACAATGTCCCAGAAATGACATTAAAATAGTAATCGGTGATCTGAACGCAAAAATCGGAAGGGAAGAAATATATCTACCGCACATTGGTAAATATAGTCTCCATAATATACTAATTCGAATGGACACCGAGCAGTCACCTTCGCAGCCTTAAAGAACATGATCGTAGGAAGCACATGTTTTCTACACAAAAAAAATACATATGGGGACTTGGACCTCGCCTGATGGATTAACGAACAACCAAATTGATCATGTGATCATAGATGCTAGACACTTCTCCAACCTTATGGATGTCCGCACCTATCGAGGCGCCAATTTGATTCAGATAATTTTCTAGTTGGCACAGAATCGGGCTAGAATCTCAAATGCGAAGAAGGAGAGAAGTACCAAAACAAGGCGCCTTAATATTGAACTCCTCAAAAACCCGCAAACGGAAAAAGGTTTCAAAACTATATCGAAACTAAATACATAACTAAAGAGAATCTAACAATTAGTGAACAATGGGAAACGTGTAAAAATTACATTAAAGACGCAGCAAATAACATTCTAGGGCCGCAAAGACCACCACCACGCAATGAGTGGTTCGATGCTGAGTGCGAGGACATTACAAGAAGAAAGAACAATGTATATAAACTGATGCAGCAAAGAAGAACCCGAGAAAAAGAACAAAAATATAAAGATCTCAGAAGAGAACAGAAGTACATCCATCGGAGAAAAAAGCGAACTTATGAAATAGAATATTGGAAGAACTTGAGGCATTAAAAAAGGGAAATCAACAAGAAAATTCTATAAAAATCTAAATAAAGCAAGAAAAGAATTTTAAACCAAGGATCGGACTATGTAAGGATATAAGAGGGGCTTATACTCATACAAAGAAGAAGTATTGAAAAGGTGGGTGGAACACTATAAAGAACTGCTTACTATCGAAGTAGAAGATCCAAATCAACCACCCCCAGGAGTATACAATACCCATTGGAGCCTCCATCAATTCAGGAAGTACGGGATGCAATAAACACCTAAAAAATAATAAATCTCCAGGAAGTGATGGTATACCCGCGGAACTTGTCTACATAAAAAGAAGAAAAAATAAAAAGGATACAATATAGAAAGACGAAAAAAATGAAGAAAATAAAGGACACACAAACAATGGATTAGAAACAGAAATGAAAAATCACCTCAAATTTACAAAATATTAACACCTTTGTGTAAAGCATTTCTCAGTCAAAAGAACAATTTCTCGTAATCGCGCTGTCTGACATACAAAGTAAAAATAATACTGTGCGAAAGTTTAGTATTATCAAAATTTAACTATGGAGATGTTGTGTATGGGCCTTGTATTAATTCAGATGACAGGAGAAGAATTCAGGTGGTTCAAAATTCGTGTCTTCGTCTGATCTGTGGTGTAAGAAGACACCAGCCTATTTCTCACAAATTAAAACATGTAAAATGGTTGAGCACAGAAAGGAGAAGATGTCTACATGCTGCTTGTCTTTTCCACAAAATTATCAAAAACTCTCTACCAGCATATCTTTTTAAAAAAATTATATACAGAACTGACATACATAATGTCAATACAAGATACAAAAATACAATTACAGCTCCGCCACATCGTACAACAATTCAAAATTCATTTACATATCAAATATCAAAAGTATATAATGGATTAGCTAAAGAATTAAAATAAAAATCGATTATATCTTTTAAGAAATCTTCGGCATTTTTCCTTTCTTATTGTATTTTATGCATTTATAAATTATATATTTTGTGTATTGTATGAATTTGAAGGAAAAATAAAGACCTTTAGTATTATTATTATTGGACGGCAACGGTACTAAGCAGATAAAAGTAAATATATTTTTCCCTACTAAAAATCCCCCAAATATTGCGATTAGTAGCGAAAAATAATTTACGGTTTGTTTACATATGTGAATTTAAAAAGGCTTCGTAATACCACAGTGAGAAATTTCTGAAAAAAACTCGTTTTCGGTAAAAACTAGTGTTTGAAGTGATAAAAGTAAGTAAGGTATTTACAATTCGAACAGTCAACGAGGAACTCTGGCCGTTAGCTTTGCGACGTTGCCCAAAGTTAAAAATAGTTCTGTAAACTGAGGACTGATAGGAACTGCATTTCTGAGCGGTTGAAGCGAATCTAGTTCCTTTCGCGGTCCTTAGAAACAGATATGATTTACACGGACAGTGATGATAACGCGTCAGAAGGCAAGAAGAGAAAAGATAGAGAGTCAACTTCACCTTTCCTGCAGAGCAAAAAAACTGCCAGAACTCCAAGCAAAACAAAACCAAGGAAGAAGATTCAGAGGATTTGGACGACGTTATAAGCATGTTCAAGAAGATGATGGAAGAACTGAAGAAATCAGGAATGAAAATAAGGAATATAGAGAAGAGATGAATAGCGCTGAAAAAAGAAAATATAAAGATAAATCAAGAATTGGAAGAAACACAAAACAAATTAACCCAGGTTGAAAACAAAGTAGAAAGAATTGAAAAACAGATGAAAAGAAAAAACATAGTAATTACGGGTCTACCAATAACGCAACAGATGAAACACTCTTAAAAAATAACGTAAAAGATTTTATTACAAAAGCACCTAAAAGAGGATGTCGAAATAGAATCTGCAATGAAGTTAAAGAACAATATATGTCTGGTACAAATGAAGGATTTATGGCGAAAAAATTAAGGTAATGAAAGAAAAAAGCAAACTCAGATTTCTACTGGAGAAATGATCTTCATCAACGATGACATGACCGAAAAAGAAAGACACATGAGGAAGGAAATCGTAAATAAAAGCAAGGAAATTAAGAGCTGAAGGTAGAAATGTAAAGATAGGGTACAGAAAACTAATGTGGATGGTATAAATTGGGTATGGGCCGAAATGGTACTTTCAAACGAGAAAATCTAGAAATATGGACCCAAAAAACGGCATATAGTAGTGGAAAAAGGAAAAGATGGCCCATTATGCCAACGAACCCTAGCGAATGAACAGGAAAATGAGTTTGAACATAAATAGCAAAATAAAAAATAAGAATATGTACCTAAATATTGCGACATGGAATGTTCGAGAGTATACGAGGAGGGAGCATTAATTAACCAAATAGAAGAACTAAAAAAATATAAAATACACATCTTAGCACTACAGGAAACACATTTAACTGGAAACAACGTCGAAAATTGGCCCATACACGTTTTATACAAGTGGAGGCATATAGGAATTTGGAGTGGGTTTTCTGTACATGAAGACGTGGAGCAGGTAAAACGAATCGTAGTAAAATCTGACAGAATGTGTGCAATTAGAATTAAAGGAAAAAATAACATGATATCGTTGATATATATAAACATGCTCCAACAGAAGAAAAAGAAGAAGAAGTGAAAGATGAATTCTATGAAGAATTAGAGTCATTGTGTGAAAAATGCCCAGACAAGACACTAAAATTATTATAGGCGACGCCCAATGCAAAGGTCGGAAGAGAAGATATTATAAAAACATAACAGGGGGTGAAAGTAACCATTTGAATACAAATGATAATGGACAGAGATTAATCACATTCGCAATTGAAAACAGGATGAAGATAATGAGTACCCTTTTAGGAGAAAAAATATATATAAAGGAACGTGAAAATTCCGGGGTCAAATGAACTAAATCAAATAGACCACATCTTAATACAAGAGAAGTTTGCGAATTTAATAACAAATGTGAAAACGTGCAGAGGGGCTGACGTAGACTCAGATCATTTTTTGGTTAGAATTAATATGAGAGAAGCAATAATTAAAAGGCATAAACGGAAAAAGAAAGAGCAACGTAAATATAACTTTGAAAAACTGCGAAAATTTGAGGTAAATCAGGACTATCAAAAGGATATACAGAAACCTTCGCTAAACAAGATAGTACTACTGTGAGTAACATACAACAAATTTCTGAAAATGACAAACACTTAAAGGAAGCTACGTCGAAGAACATACCAAGAGCAAAAAGATTTAGAAAAAACCACTGGTTCAATGACTAATGCAGATCAGAGTAAAAAAAAGATCAGATTTGAGATTAAAAAGTTTACGTTCGCAAAAACAAGACGAACCTAGAAAGGTTATGCCGTACAACGAAAAAAATAAAGAGAATCCTAAGGGAGCGGAAACGAAAGTATATGGAGAATAAATTAAGCGCATTGAAGAAAATTACAAGAAAAATGAAATAAAAATTTTTATAAAGAAGTAAAATACATAAAACTGGGTACCAGGGAAGAACGATGAATGTAAAAGATAAGCAAGGAAACCTGATAGTGGATGAAGACCAAATATGTGAAAGGTGGAAAGAATATTTCGAAGAGATACTAAACTGACTACTGAAGAAAATTGTTATGTTCCTAGACCTCAAATAGTAATAGAAGAAATACCAAGCCCACAAGGAAGAAATGAAGAAATAATAAAAGATATGAAAACCAAAAAAGTCCCGGGGAGAGCGGCATTGTGGCAGAGAACATAAAATATGGAGGAGAGTCTTAATAAACAAATTTGGTGAGCTATACTAGAAGTATGGGATGCCGAAGAAATGCCTCAAGAATGGAATAAGTCGATTATAATTTCCTATACACAAAAAGGGAGATAGAACTGAATGCACAAACTATAGAGGAATATCCTTATTAGAAGTAAGTATAAAGTACTCGCCATACTAATTAAAAACGATTAGAAATAATATAGAGAAGAATCTAGGAGAATACCAGGGAGGATTTCGAAAGGAAGAACAACAACCGATCAAATTTTTATGCTAAAACAAATCCTGACCAATTGCTATGAATAAACATTTCAGCACAAGTACTTTTTATTGATTACAAAGCTGCCTACGATACAATAAACAGAAACAAGTTAATAGAAACACTAAAAGAATTCCAAGTACCAGAAAAAATAATAAGATTGGTAAAAATGACAATTAGACATTTGTGCTATGAGATGCAACGGTACAGTCTCGAAGAATTCGAAGTGAAAAAAGGTGTTCGCCAAGGAGACCCGTTATCTACATTGCTATTCAATATAGTTCTAGAAAAAATTGTAAGGATTAGTGGGATAAAATAGGTCCGGTACATTTTATACAAGGAGAACCAATGCTTAGCATACGCTGATGATGTGGTTCTCATTGCAAGAAATGAAAAGAACTATCAAATATAACAAAAAGACTGATTCGGGAAAGCTCTAAAATGGGACTGAAAGTTAATATTAATAATCGAAGTACAGGAGATCTCGAGCAAAAAAGGAATAAGCACCAGGGATCCTTTAATTGAGGTGGAGAATGGATCATATGTAGAATTCTAGAAGGTGATGAATATATGTATTAGACCTATTGATCAGACTTGTAAAGAAGAAACTGAAATCAACCTGAGACTGACCAAGAGCAACAGGTGTGCTGGATGCCATGAGCAAAATAATTAAGGCCAAAGATATATCTCGTAATACAAACAATAAGAGTATACAAACTATAATTAGACCCACAATGCTAACGCTGCCGAGACATGGACTATGAACAAAACCGTACAGAACACATTGGAAGCATGGGAAAGAAAGATACTTCGCAGAATATTTGGTGGAAAAGTAGTAGAAGGAGAATGGAGAAGACGAACTAATGCAGAAGTGTATCAGTTTATGCTCACCCTACAATAACAATTGTGGTGAAAAAACGTAGACTAGAATGGCTCGGCCATCTAGAAAGAATGCAAGGTAATAGACTAGTCAAGAATATTGCTTGGAGAGTACCTGAGGCAAAAAAAAAAAGAGAGGAGACGAGAAGTTTTCTAAGAATAGAAAACGATGGAAATTATCCATCCAGCAATGGGCCTAAAAGGCCTGTTAACGCTGTACATACATACATACATTATTATTATTATTAAATCTACAAAAACGCCATAAAGAAAGTACTAAGCATGGAGGAAAAAAAGTAAAGTGATTGGGTTGATAAAAAGATTGTCATCATACGGAATAAAGATAAATTGAACGGACATAGAACAAATACATTTATTCAAATATTGAGCAGTTTATAACACAACAGGACAAAAATAGAATATAAGCGGTTACAATGAAATGTATGACATGTTTGTAAATATCCAAGTGTCAAAAAATAACAAGTTATATAAAGAAGACAACTTGATTAAGAGGGAAAAAGTAACAATATAATTTTTAAAACTTACCAATTTAGCTTCTTCGCTCAATGATAACCTCTCCCGTCGGCAGATTCCGTGAAGTGGCCCGTGCCCCTTGCGGTTACCTCTTCTGTTGGGATGGGGGCCACCCCCACGCCGGATGGGGGTTGAATCGGTCCGGCCGAATGCATCATGGTCATGCTTGGGACTCCATTTTTGAGTTTCTAGATGAAAAACGGGAAATATAAATAAAATTCTCGCAGAACATCAATATTTTGATAATTTATTTAAGAAATACTATGTTTAAGTGACCTTGATATTTTTTTCTTTTAATAATGAGTACAAGCAATTCTTAGTATAGATAATATTAATTTGTCTGGTCAGTGACGTTCTGAAAACGACATTATTCTACAGGGTGTGTCGGGAAGAAGGCATCGACCTCTTGGAGGATATTGTACACGTCAAAATAATTATCTTGTTATTTAATTTTCAATTATTTTCGAATTATAATAATAATAACAACAAAATTTACTTGTAGGTATTTTTATAATAAATTTTATTACAAAATTCAGTGTCCTTGTTGTTGTTTGTTTGGGTTTATATGACTGCGGACACTAAATCCATTCGCCAATCTTACAATTTTTACTCATTTTTTCATTGGTCATTGTTTCTTATACAATCTTATTCTAAATCTATTACTATAGATAAATTCACATTCAGATGGCAGCGTTCCAGAGATAGGCCTGTACTTTCTATATCCCAGAAATAACTACATTGTTGTCAGTTTTTAATCGTACCTACAATCGTACGTTATGGGCCGGCTCCTATAAAAGAATTATAATTTCGGAAATATTTATGAATGTGAAACGGAAAAATACTACATTTTTTTAATTATATAATTTTTCTGTTGGTATTTTAAAAATAGAAAGTTATATTTCGGAAATCTGGTCTTTTCGGAATTATATCTTCTGTTCAAAATTGTTTACAATTCGTGGAAATGAAATAATTATTTGTATAATCCGTTTTTGATCTTAATGTCCTTTTAATGACACACTTTCTCTGCCTGCATTTACAGTTACAGATATTAAAAAATAATTTAGAATTAAAAAAATATACCTATTTATAAATTCAAAATTATTGTCTAATGCCAGCAATTATAAATTCAGGTAAATACTTGAGAGTCATTAAAAGAATTTTCAGTTTGTGTCGTGTCAGTGTCAAAATGGCCGCGAGTGTAATAAAATTCAAAAACGGTAATTTGTTAAATAGTGAATGCAAAAAAATAGTGTTAAATGTTTTTAACTATTTATCAAACAGTAATAATGATAAAAGTGTATCAACAATAGTGCGGGAAGTTTCTGCTATAACTGGAGTCTCTGAGCGAACGATATTCCGATATAGAAGTGAAAGTAAAAATGGTCCACTCGTAACTCCTATAAGAAAAAAAAGAACCGGTTATTTGAATAGTCGTGAGAATAGATATGATGAAGCAACTCGGTCTAGAATAAGACAAGTAGTGCACGGTTTTTTTATGGACAATATTCCTCCAACCCTTGACGTAGTACTAGAAAAAATTAAGCAAATGGAGCATCTTCCGAATTTTTCCAAGAGTACGTTGAGAAGACTATTGCACGACATGGGATTTATATATGGCAAACAAGGTAGAAATTCAATATTAATAGAAAAACAAGAAATAGTCGCTTGGAGGCGTCACTATCTCCGGGAAATAAAGAAACTGAGGAACGAAGGAGCCAATATCATTTATATGGACGAATCATGGGTTAATACTGGAATAACCAATGGGCAAGTATGGCAAGATACAACAATAAAAAATAGTCGACAGGCTTTCGTAAATGGACTCACCACAGGTTTAAAAACTCCGACCGGAAAAGGACCAAGATTTGTTTTAGTCCATGCAGGAAACAAAGACGGATTGGTTGAAGGTGCTGACATCACTTTTCTTGCCAAAAAAGGTGCTGAAGATTACCATGAAGAGATGGACGGAGATCTATTTGAAAAATGGTTTGAAGAGATGTTAATACCGAATCTCCCAAAAAATAAA
Source organism: Diabrotica undecimpunctata (assembly GCF_040954645.1). Taxonomy (NCBI): domain Eukaryota; kingdom Metazoa; phylum Arthropoda; class Insecta; order Coleoptera; family Chrysomelidae; genus Diabrotica; species Diabrotica undecimpunctata. The sequence continues at coordinate 10,930 of NW_027313388.1, read as the reverse complement.
AAGAATGTCATTATCTTGGACAATGCATCTTATCACTCTAGGAAATTAAATTTTCCCAAACAATATTGGGTGAAACGTCAAATTAAGGAGTGGCTCTATGAAAAGGACATTTATTTTGAAGAAGATTACTTAAAAAATGAACTTCTGGAAACTGCTAATGTATTTAAAAATATTTATGACAAATACAAAATTGATTGTATTGGTGAAAAATACAGGAATCACAGTGACGAACAATGCCGCGTAGATGTACATATCTTAAGACTTCCGCCTTATCACTGTGAACTGAACCCAATAGAAATGGTGTGGAGTGAAGTGAAACGGTACGTGTCCTCTAAGAATTCAAGTTTCAAACAAAACGACGTTAAAACATTGATTTATGAAGGTTATGATAAAGTACAGAACAATGGACATTGGAAAAATTACGTCAACCATGTTATAAAATTGGAGAATAATTTTTGGACAGTAGACAACATTCAAGATGACATTGAACCTATTAGAATTTCATTAAACGATGACTCTGAAAATTGTTTTTCGGGGGTATTCTTTTCTCAGTAAAGGTAATAAAATATTTAGTTGATCTGGTTGAAATGTAGCACACTTAAATAACTCATTAATCGACATAATTTCAAGTAGTTATATTAGACGTCATTATGCAAAAAATAAAGTTATGAACATTTAATAAATTAGTGCACAATTGAGGCCCCTAGAACACAAGGGGTGTAAGTGCCAAAAACAAAGTTTTGAAAAATCTTTGTTTAAAGTTCGATATAAATTTAAAAACCTAGGTAGCACTTTTTCAGTTTTCAGCATGTTTTCAATGACATGTAATTTTTGATGGTGTTATTGTTGTTAATGTAGAAAGTTTGAAGCCAAAAGTACGTGCCTGTTGTTAGATATCAGTTGCTAAGTGATAAGCAACTGCACTTACACCCTTGTGTTCTAGGGGCCTCAATTAGGGGTTTTTTGCAATTATCTCAGTCATTTGTTTATGTATTTTAATTTACAAACTAAAAAATTAAAAAACTGTTTAAGATCTGCAACATTTATTTGAAACATTTTTCCCTAAAATGCACGAGGAACAAAATAGGCAAAAAAATGATTTTTTCCAAACTTCATCTTTCTTTAAAAAATAAACAAAGCAAAATTGGCTGTAATTCTTCAAGGAATTATCATCAGTTATCCCTTATCTACCGTTTAGAACATTAAAAAACCTGTAGAATATTTTTCATATTTTTTTCCCTATTAACTGCGGTATTATGTATAAAAGCATTTTAGGAATTATTACCATTTATTTCATTCACGAATTTTCTATTAACAACTTTAGCTTACCTAAACATATCTTAGTTTACCGTGAGTTTGGCACTGCTTATTTTACAAAAGTAGCAAAACTTACAATGGCAGTAGAATTGGCAACGCTGTTATCCTATATCCGTACACTGCCATCTCAACGTGACTTTATCTGTAAGTAGTATTTATCTCTAATACATAGTCTTTTTTTTTGGTAATTTGTTTCTAGTTTTTTTTTTCTATCAGGTGCTTTTTAGTTATTTAGATATAAAATAGGTGATGAGGTCCTCAGAGTTCCACAGCAAACTCTTCTGTTTAGTGTCCTATTTTGTTAAATTATTTTATTAACAAAATAGGAACAATCCAAAATGGATTGTTCCTATTTTGTTAAATTAATAATTGTTTTCGTTTTAAAATCTTAAATGAAATAAAGAATAACGTTGTAGTTTTACAAAAACGCGGCGAAGGTGCTCATAAAAGGCCTTCAGATACACAAAGTATTCTTATTTGGTATGAGTTTTCAAAAACTCCCAATATCACATTTTTTATCACAACGATTGAATGATTATAATTGAGGTTTTTAAACCTAAACAGAAACGTACAGTCTGTGAGGATGATTGAATTTAAAATATCTCAGAAGCTTTAACCTTTTCACTGCAGGAACCGGATATACAAGTAAAATAATTTCGTGCCCGTACAACGGGAACCGGCTAAATACGCGTACCCTTTTTTTGGCATTTGCGGAAACCATATGAATCAGATACTGCTTACGTATTGTATGTTGCCTATAGAAAAGAGTTAAGCATATTATATCAAAATTTACCATACATTTCATGCTTCACTGCGGAAGAGCCGTACAAATCCGCACCTTTTTACACAGGTACGCACTACAGGGATTTACTTGTAAAATCTTAGGATTCCCTTTCGCCGTATTTATGTACGATAGTTTTTAGCAGCGTATTTTAATTTATTTTCTTTAAGAATTTAATTGTGTGAATTACAGCTGTTGATAAACCTATTTGAAAAATAGGAAAAAAACTGTCGAATTAGGAGTTTTAGTAAATACAATAGAATTGTTATCAAATTTCACAGAATGGTTAACAGGTAAGAAATATTCAAAATGAAATAATTTTATTACCTATTAATTAGCTAATAGTAAAGACGGTTCGAGACAGCTTGTCATATTGTAGGGTATTGTTAAAAGATTTTTATTTACTACCTGAAATTTACGATATAAATATTTTAATATTATTCAAGTTGGACCGAAATGAGAGACTTATTGTTGTCAAAACATATTTTTTGGATTATTTCTATAATATAAAGAATTATAGTAGTGTATTTTTTTTACAAAAATAAGTGGGAGCTTCTTAAATTCAGATTTCATATACATTCTTGACTAATAAAAGCAATTGCTGAGTGAAATGGCTCGTATACGCAAATATCTTAGCGAAAGTGAACTATATGAAATTTAATGGAAAGTGACAGTGAGAATGAGTGTATTCTTGAAGAATCTGATGCAGAAAGTGATGAATCTGGAGAAGAAAATGATAATGAAGAGATTCATTAACACAGGCTAGTGAAAATAGTGCTTTAACTTTAGAATCTACTTCTCTTTAACAAGCTAATCGTCGTAAATGTGAAAATATTCCGTTATATAAATAAGAAAAGGGAGATCTACAACCAACAGTTCATAATTTTAATGACAATACATCATAGTGTTTGAATGAAAATTTAAAAAGTAGTCACAAGTGTTTTAACTAGTTTCAAAACATTTTTTTCTTTGACTTTTATGAAAGCAATGGTTGTTGAAATTTACAATTTTTACAAATTCGTCGTGGAACATAGTGATATTGAACAAAATTCTCGTGTCGCAACAAATTGGAAAGACACTGATGTGGATGAATAGTATTGTGTTCTAGCTTTGTCGTTCCTTACATTGTCGTTGTTACGTCTTTCAGATAACAATACCGTTGACAAAGAAGACTCCCTTTTTAAGCTACGAATCGTTATAGACTATTTAAAGACCGTTTTTCGTAGACTTCTGTATCCATTCAGAAACATTTGTATCGGCGAAAGTTTGATGCTTTATAAGGGAAGGCTAGCATTTAAACAGTATATACCCTCTAAAATGGCACAGATTTGGAATTAAATTCCACGTTTTATGTGACTGTGAGACAGGCTCAATTTGGACTTTATCATTTATACTGACATTAAAATATTTGATACAGACCTAAAAAAAAGGCATAGCCTGTAATGTGCCTATGCATTACGCCATGTTTTGAAAAATATAATTGTATCACAAATTTTAAATTTTCCTTTTAATGTAGTCAAAAATTTTATTTATATTTTGCATTTGAATGTTTTGTGTACCATCTGTTTGTAGTTTTTTACCTTGTTGCTACAATTACTAAATAAAATAATGATAGTTTTTCAGTATATTTAATTTTTTTTATTTTTCAAAAATCTAACAGCAACAAATTTATAGTTACTTACTTATAACTAGCCACAGTGAAAAGGTTAATATAGTCGGTTCGCTATATTTACGCGGGTTTCGGATTAACAAAATTATGCTAATGACTCATTGATAACCAGTTGCAGTAAACGACTTCCCAGAAAATTGGGGTAAAAACTGCATTAATGGTCATATTTTAAAATACATTAAAATAACATTAGGGTAGGTATAAATTTGTTACAATATTGCAGTTGAATTGATTCTTTGCCAGTGTTGACATTGTATGTTTGGTGGAAATATTTAAAAATGCCTAGACGTGTGTTAGATGTAGATAGTCTAATTTGTAGTGTACATAAGTATTTTACGGATGAAAAAGAAAATACAATTCTCTCGGAATTAAAGATAGAAAATTTGACGAAATTGGCAGTACAAGTCTATGGCAAGTGATACATAATTTGGGTTTCAAATTTCAAAAGGAGGATAACAGAAAAGCCGTTTGTGAAAGAAGTTCTGTTGTGCATAAAAGAATTAACTTTCTAAGAAAATATTCTAAATTAAAAGAAGAAAGGGCAAATTTTATATATTTAGACGAAACATGGATATTTTCTAGGGGTGCAACCAAGAGAATATGGCAAGATGATAACGTAAAGTCTATCAAACATACTGATGGAGAAGGGAAGCGACACATAATTTTACATGCAGGAGGGAAATCGGGTTTTATAGAAGGTGCTGATTTAATATTTTCATCTAAATCAAAATCAAGTGACTATCACGATAATATGAACACAGAAATGTTTGTAAAATGGTTACATGAAAAACTTCTCCCAGGTTTAAGTGAGCCGAGCGTAATTATTTTAGACAATGCACCTTACCATTCTGAAGTATTAAACAAAAGTCCAACGAATTCTTGGACTGTTAATACAATTAAAGAATGGTTGACAAAGGAACATATACCATTTACACAACATATTTTAAAATCAGAATTATTACGCTTGGCAAATATCCACGCAAAACCAAAAACCTTTGTTGTGGATCAGATTATTGAAAGTTACGGTCATCAAGGTTTACGTCTGCCACCGTATCATTGCCAGTTTAATCCCATCGAATATATATGGGGAATAGCAAAACAATATTATGACAACCATATTGGGCCTAACGGTTATAGCGACGACGCAGTTCGGGAAACTTGGCGAAAGGCACTTTCAATTGTAACTCCAGAAGTGTGGTGCAACTGTATATTCAAGTGCGAGTAACTATAATAGAAGATTGGTGGACTCGTGAAAATAAAATAAACGAAATAAGTCCAATCATAATAACAATTAATGGTGATGACAGTGATGATGATGACGATTATGATATTTTTGATGATAATGACTGATTTTCATTTTCGTTGGCAAGTTAAATTTTTTTATTTTTAATTAGAAATTCTCTTCATGGAACAAATATACATAGACCATATTTTCTGTGTGAAGTGTAATATAAAATTATTATTAGGTTTATATTAGCCACATTAGACTCCATTAATGAAGTAATTCTCCTTATTATACTGTTAATTATATAAAAGATTTTCGATTATTATTTAATTAAAAAAAGTTATGGATTATTTTTCATTTCATTTGACCAGTCGATATTTCCCCAAGAGCAGGTAATTAAAACTGGGTACTTACAATAAAATTTTTAATCCGAAACCCGCGTAAATATAGCGAACCGACTATAACGGATACGTTCCTTGCCACAACCCACAACTTATCTATTCCTCGAGGGATTAAATACCTACTTATTAGTTGATTTTCACAATTATTCTGTCACGTATTTTTAAATACGTGAATTATCATCGATAATTTACCAAGTACAAACGCAACGCATTCCAAATAAAAATAAAAAGCTGACAGAGGCGGAGTTGCTCCAATTGTTAGAGGAAGAGGATTCTGATGAATTTTTGTTATCCGGTTCAGAATACAACCCGAGTAACAAAGAAGAATCTGGTAAAGAAGATGAATGTAACAGTGATTCACGCTTATTGGATGAAAATGAACAATCGGTAGAATCTAACGACCAGCAAAATAATGACGATAAATGGTACGAAGTTGACTGTACTCATTTACGTCTCGATATACAGATTACTGGTAAATAATCAGATGTCTATGATGATAGTTATCCGCAAAATAGAACCGAACTAACTCCTTTTCATGTATACAGAAACTTATTGGAGAGGAGACTAACAGAAATGCTGCGCAAGTAAAAATGCACGTTATAGCATATCATCCAGAATTCATGCATGGAAACCTACCAATAAAGATTATTTCTTCTGTAATGACCAGAAACAGATTTCAGCATTTTTTGGAGATTTTGCTGATAATACGGCTGCTTTACCAAACGATCGTTGCCGTAAAATTAAAAAATATTTGAAGTAACACAATTACGTTTTGCTCAACAATGTAATCTTGGCTCAATACTAGTTGTTGATGAAAGTATGATTCCCTTTTGAGGAAGACTACTTTTCAAACAATATATACCTTCAAAGCGTCACCGCTATGGCTTGCAACTGTTTAAATTATGTAATCCTCAAGTTATACTCTAAAAATGATTACGTATACCGGCAAATAAGCCATATTTAGCAAAACAATTATTAGATGCTTAATAAATTACAACAAGCACGCCAAAATCGGTTAAACATACTTAAAATATTATCTAATAAATTTTGGGGGTGCCGACTGTAAAACATTAATTAACCTTTACAAACCACTTATTAGAAATAAATTAGATTACGGTTGCATATCTTACGGTGCTGCTAGCAAAACTGCTTTAAAAAAAACTAAATAGCATACAATATACAGCTTTGAGATTAGCACTGGATGCATTCAGAACCAGTCCTATTAGTAGCTTAAGTTTTAGCGAGAGAAACCACCTCTGTATATTAGACGCCAACAACTATCCCTAAACTATATAGGGAAAATATCAGCACAGAAACAACATCCAGTATTCTCTCAAATATGCCATCCGAATATTAGTTCTACAAAACCAACTAAAAATAGTACTCCCCTTATAGAACGAATAAAATCTTCTAACTTTGATATGGATAAGCTAAATCGATCTCTACAAGTCAGTGTAAATTTTCCTCCATGGAAAATCCAACCACTTACCATTGACTTAACCCTCACAAAATACCCCAATTTTCATTATCATTAAACACTGTACTCCAAAGTGATATCTCATTATCCTGATCATCTCCAAATTTTCAGTGATGCCTCTAAAGCTCATGACGGACACGCATGCTCTATTAGGTGTAAAACAAATATACCCTACAAATCCAATATTTCGGGCTATAAAAAATGAGATAAATATAATTCAATCAACTCGAAAAGAAGTAGCATTTATCTGGGTACCGTCGCATGTAGGAATAGCTGGAAATGAGAAAGTGGACAACCTAGCAAACACAAGTCGAATAAACTCACAATACACAACCAAATCAAGAAATCACCCCTACTACGATCTCAAAAACCTAATTAAAGACCACTGTATGAACATATGGCAAGACTACTGGAAAGATTCAGGAACCAAACTATACGACTCTGAGATAGCGCGTAAGACCATCTTGACTAATCCAACCAATAGAAGGGACCAAGTAATAACTAACCGACTAAGAATAATTGGACACTGCACTGACCCATAAATTCTTAATCAACAAAGAATCTTCTCCAACCTACAGAAACTGTTTTCTCCCATTGATGGTGAAGCATATTCTGATTGACTGCCAGTACCACGAAGAAACAAGAAGAAAATATGGAATCTCAGATGATATCAAAACCACTTTAACCATAAACGCTGACCATGTAATAAATTATTTATAAGATTTACGCTTATATACATCTATTTAATGTAAATAAAATTAAGTCTTGTGTACGTTACTCCACTAATAACCCTGCGTGGTTGATGTGGATTATATGTTTTTCTAAATAAAAAAAAAAATTATTAGGTGCTACATAATAGTCACTTATTAGGGACACTACGTAAAAACAGAAAATATATTCCAAAAGATAACTTTCCGCAAAAAAAGGAGAGATAATTGGAGAAAGGAACATCATGATGGCACTGTAATAGGCAAATGACACGAAAAACGTGATATCCTCTTCTTGACGACCAGACATGGAATCGACATGAAAGAGACAGGTTAACATAAGAAAGATGGTGTAGCTATAATTAAACCTGAAGCAATTATAGACTACAACAAAGGAAAATATGGTGTTGACGTCTCAGATCAACTCGCAAGCTATTTCCCACCTCTGAGAAAAACTGTTCGCTGGCACCATAAAGCTGCAACTGAAGTTTTATTGAATATGGCTGTCATCAATAGTTTAATAATATATAATTCCTTCAACACACCAAAACAGTAAGTTATCTCATTTCGCAACCTATTACTACAAACAGTTGACACCAAAACTACAAACAATAGGAAGAAGAGAAAACGTAACCAATGTTACACTGAAACAGTTGCAACAAAATTATCAGTAGTAAAGAAGCTCAAAAGAAACCCAAATTTGTTTCTACATTTTGAAATGTTTGCGAAAAGTTTTACTGTGTGACATGTTTCACTAAAAAGCATTAACTTGTTCACGATCACCGGTGATACTAGTGGCACAGACGTGTGTATATGTTACTGTAATACTATTAGGATCACCCGTGACCTTGCTGTTTTTCAAAAAAATTTTGTACTAATAACCATTTGTATTTTTTTGTACTATTAACCATTAACAGATTCGAAAGAGGAGTTTATGTAACTTTGATACATTATTTAATTTTAAGGCGATACGAAGTTCGGCGGATCACTCTGAGATAGCGCGTTTATAATAAAAACGGAATCGTGCAGTCGCACAGACTGAATTAAACTTAATTAAGCTATATTTACGCGGGTTTCGGATTAAAAATTTTATTGTAAGTACCCAGTTTTAATTACCTGCTCTTTGGGGAAATATCAACTGGTCAAATGAAATGAAAAATAATCCATAAGTTTGTTTAATTAAATAATAATGGAAAATCTTTTATATAATTGACAGTATAATAAGGAGAATTACTTCATTAATGGAGTCTAATGTGGCTAATATAAACCTAATAATAATTTTATATTACACTTCACACAGAAAATATGGTCTATGTATATTTGTTCCATGGAGAGAATTTCTAGTGAAAAATAAAAAAATTTAACTTGCCAACAAAAATGAAAATCAGTCATTATCATCAAAAATATCATAATCGTCATCATCATCACTGTCATCACCATTAATTGTTATTATGATTGGACTTATTTCGTTTATTTTATTTTCACGAGTCCACCAATCTTCTATAAGTTTCTCGCACTTGAATATACAGTTGCACCACACTTCTGGAGTTACAATTGAAAGTGCCTTTCGCCAAGTTTCCCGAACTGCGTCGTCGCTATAATCGTTAGGCCCAATATGGTTGTCATAATATTGTTTTGCTATTCCCCATATATATTCGATGGGATTAAACTGGCAATGATACGGTGGCAGACGTAAAACTTGATGACCGTAACGTTCAATAATCTGATCCACAACAAAGGTTTTTGGTTTTGCGTGGATATTTGCCAAGCGTAATTATTCTGATTTAAAAAAGTTGGTTGTGTAAATGGTATATGTTCCTTTGTCAACCATTCTTTAATTTTATTAACAGTCCAAGAATTCGTTGGACTTTTGTTTAATACTTCAGAATGGTAAGATGCATTGTCTAAAATAATTACGCTGGGCTCACTTAAACCTGGGAGAAGTTTTTCATGTAACCATTTTACAAACATTTCTGTGTTCATATTATCGTGATAGTCACTTGATTTTGATTTAGATGAAAATATTAAATCAGCACCTTCTATAAAACCCGATTTCCCTCCTGGATGTAAAATTATGTGTCGCTTCCCTTCTCCATCAGTATGTTTGATAGACTTTACGTTATCATCTTGCCATATTCTCTTGGTTGCACCCCTAGAAAATTTCCATGTTTCGTCTAAATATATAAAATTTGCCCTTTCTTCTTTTAATTTAGAATATTTTCTTAGAAAGTTAATTCTTTTATGCACAACAGAACTTCTTTCACAAAGGGCTTTTCTGTTATCCTCCTTTTGAAATTTGAAACCCAAATTATGTATCACTTGCCATAGACTTGTTCTGCCAATTTCGTCAAATTTTCTATCTTTTAATTCCGAGAGAATTGTATTTAAGGTCACATGTTCCTTGTTGGCTCTACAACATCTAAATTAGACTATCTACATCTAACACACATCTAGGCATTTTTAAATATTTCCACCAAACATACAATGTCAACACTGGCAAAGAATCAATTCAACTGCAATATTGTAACAAATTTATACCTACCCTAATGTTATTTTAATGTATTTTAAAATATGACCATTAATGCAGTTTTTACCTAATTTTCTGGGAAGTCGTTTACTGCAACTGTTTATCAATGAGTCATTAGCATAATTTTGTTAATCCGAAACCCGCGTAAATATAGCGAACCGACTATACTATGAATGTTAACGTAGTTATCCTATTGTCTACGCTACAAAAATTTCTTAAAATTGTTCTACACTCAATCTGAAGTTGACTATATAAGAAAGAGAAGGAATACAATACCGTAAAAATAACACACTAGAGATAGATTTAAATCTAGCCTATGCAAGGTCGTATGCCTAGCCTGATCTGTTTACATCAGAGCTATTTTTGTTCAATTTTGAGCCACTTTCACTGTTGCTAACAGCAGAAATATATACCAAACTTTAGATATTTCACTTGGAAATTTCAGTCCAGCATTAAATAATATATTGAAATATAAATCACACATTATTACATCGAATAAATATCAGTTAAACTTACACAATTGAGTTTTATTCTAAACTATAAAATTTGATATATTGGCAACAGGCATTTTGACGATAAATTACATCAAAATAGCATGAAAAATAGAAAAGGTTCTAATTTTTCGTTTTTTTGGAAATAAAACATGAGCACGCGAAGTTGCCTAATCTGTTTTGCATAGCATGAAAATTGCATAATATAAAGTCGACTTAAGGATTGTTTGTAAAGATCTTACCAAATAATATAGACGCATATATGCGTCTATAATCGGCGTATGTTAGACAACAAACGTCTAATAACATACAGATCGTTACTCTGAGATAGCGCG
>NW_027313387.1:0-21946 GCF_040954645.1 Diabrotica undecimpunctata | reverse complement strand
ACGCGCTATCTCAGAGTCATTTTGCATACCATACAGATCTTAATAGAAAAGTGCATCGAGTACAACATACCAAGGGTTCTTGCATTTGTCGATTACGAGAAGACTTTTGTTTATGTAGAATTTGAAACAGTACTGGAAGCCCTAAATTAAAGCCGAATAGAGTACAGGTACACGACACTAAACAAAAACATCTACTAGAACGCGACATCAAGCATACAAAGACTACACGAAGACACAGAAAAATTCAGCTTAGAACGAGGAGTAAGACAAGGAGACAATATTTCACCAAAATTGTTGACGGCAGCTCTAGAGTCAATATTTAAGAATATTCAATGGCAAGATATGAGCATCAATATAGATGGAGAAAGATTAAATCATCTAAGGTTTGCAGATATTGTTGTATTAATCGCAGATAACTTACAGGATACAGTTTTTATGAAACATTCGCTTAAAAGTCTGTCTGAAAGAGCAGAATTAAAGATAAACTTTGAGACAACTAAACTTATGACAAAACTCGTAATGAGTTGAAATATAACTATAGACAATAATACCATACAACAAACAGACACTTACAAATATCTGAGACACGAGATCAAAATAAGCAGAGACAATCAAACACATGAAACACAGAGGCGAATAGGCCTGGCATGGGCAGCATTTGGCAAATTAAGCCATATTCTAAAAAGTTCAATTCCCATGTGTCTCAAGCGAAAGGTTTATAACCAATGTGTTTTGCCTGTACAAACTTATGGAGCAGAGACTTTAACACTCATGCAAAAATCTGCGGATAAACTCAGAGTTACACAACGAGCCATGGAACGTGCAATGCCGAACGTGAGCCTTCAAGGCCACATAACAAACCAACAAATCAAGCAAAGATCAGGAGTTCAAGACGTCATCGAAAGAACCACGACGCTTAAGTGGAACTGGGCAGGGCACTTAGCCAGAATAAAAGATGAACGGTGAACAAGATGTATTATGAAAAGGAGGCCCAGAAACTATAAAAGAAGCCGAGGACGACCACCGACTAGATGGATCGATGATAAAACGTGTACCGGGAAACAGGCTACAAGCGGCCTAGTGTAGAGACAACTGGAAAGAACTGAGAGAGGCATATGTCCAGCAGTTGACGTGATTGACTAAATGATGATGAAGAATATAGTATACAACAACTAATACATAACAGGGTATAATAAAAATATTCATATACGAAATTCCTTTGCCAGAGCTGGATCTAAAATTCTAGTTCCATAGTCTTTAATCAATCATAGACGACTGTTTTTTTCTTGTTAAGAATACAAAAAAAAGGTGGCTTCAGTAACTTTGATAGACCTTTGAAGTGTCAGCTAGGTGCTTTCACTGGCAAAAAACTCTCGTTTACTTGATTTGAAAGAACGTGGCCAAATAATGATACCTACAGTTAAATATAAAAGTTATTATTGTTTAATAAATAAAAACAATATCAGTGCTTTTTGATTTGAGTTTGTCCTACATGGTAGAAAATATTCTGTTCATTTCTGTTAATTCTGTTCGGTAGTATGTAACTGAAATATAAGCTTTTGCCAACAACATAGTTCACAAACTCCAAGTGACTTAGACAGCTATGGAACAGATAATGCTCAACATTAAGCTTAGCGATCACAAGTCCAATGAAGAAATAAGAAGCCAAATAAAAGTTACAGATGCAATCCAAAATATTGCCATGTTAAAAATGAAACTGTGCAGGACACACAGGAAGAATAAACAGAGCTGAAAAGCAAACAAGAGAAGTACAGCAGACCTCGAACCAGATGGACTGATAACATTAAACGAATGGCTAGTCACAAATGGATGCAAAAATCAACTAATAGGAATGGATGGACACACCTAAGGCAGGCTTACATTCGACGTTTAATAAAATGGATGGAAATAATAATGATTAAGCTCTTGTTTAGTTAGTGCAGAAAAAATATCGTTTTTAATTTTGGAATGGTTTAACCGTGGATGAGATAAATAGTGCTTTTTTTAAGGTGGCATGATGAAAACTCATGTAGCTGAGTGCATCAGAGTGTTATAAGTCGGTTGTGGTGGTGTTTTTGTGAAATTGTAAGTTCAGCGAACTTTATGTAGGACATGAGCATGCTACAACTGCAGCTCAAGACCGATTTTTACTATTAACCTCTAGAAGACAACCAACAATTACAGTACGTGAATTGTTTAGCGATTTGCAGCAAGCACACTGGGTAGCCATACGCCGTGGTACTGTAAGAAATCATCTTCATGAAGCCAGTCTCCACAATACAGCTGTTTAGTGCTGAATATATTCTGATATATACATAATAGTAGATCTGACAGTGTATAGTAAGTAGTAAAACAAAATATGTATGTCTAGTGAAACAAAATACATATCTGCGTCAAAAAATGATGGGAATGGAAATAAAAGTAATATTGGGACTATAGATAAATCCAAGCAACAATAAATCAAGAACTCACTAATATTCAGGAAATTGAGCTCATAATGTCACTAGAATAGCAGTAGATATTGGCACACAGATATAAGAAAAAGAAGAAAAGTAATCATATAAAACAAAAGACATTGGGTACTATAAAATCGAAAAAGGTAAAAACAAAGATATTTAACAGTAACAATAACTAAAATATTATGAACATATATTTGGAATAAAGGAAAACCGACTATCAAGAACAGCGTGACATTGGAAAGTCCAAAAAAAACTCAAGAAAAACTGAAAACAAGCTGGAAACATAAAAACTGAAATAATTAATAATCACAGACGTCAGATGGTTAAAAAAAGTGAAACAGAAGCCGGTACTGTAGACTAGCTAACTTACAGTATGTTTTCTGCATGTCTAATATTTAAAAATTCAATAAAGTAATTTATATATTATTTTTTATGTATTAAATAAATCCAATAAATTATTATGTTTGCTCCTAACGCTACCTGTTAACGTATTAACGAAGCATACGTTATTTACTTCTGACATACTTTCACATACATCAAATTCAGATAAATATTAAATGAATTATAAAATATAAATAAATATCATTTTATGGTAAATTTAATTATTATATAAACCAAATAATATGTGCAAACATAAAAATTATTGTATTCATATATGAAATTATTTTAAAATTAGAAATATAAAAATTTAAACAGATGATTTTATTAATTTTATGACGTTTAGGACTTTAAAATTTTAACAATTAACACTAATCGAATTAGTGACGGATATTCTTTTAATTTTTTACTTCTCGTTTATTGTATATATTTTATTAGTTATTTTTCATGGATTTTTTAAGTTATACCTTCTTAGAGTAAATATATGATGACCAGAAACAAATTGATCGAGAATAGTGCATCGATGTGAAGAATCGCTATTTTATGACGCTTTACGTGACGACGCCATCTTGTGGTGCTAGATCCGTGACGCTCGACTTAGCATTTTCCTGTAGAGAAAAAAGTAATACAACGCCAGTATAGAAGCTTCGCTTCAAACATTACGTTCTTGAGAGCTGAGAGAAAGAAAAAGAAGAAAAGGGCGTCCAATCAAAATGGTTAGCGCTTCGAAAGATAATCTAGAGATATGTTACAAATTAAAGGATGACTGTATGATACTTAGGAAATAGTGATAAAAGAAGTGTACATTATAATTTTTAAAAGTTACAAAAAAATTATATCTGTAACAAAATTCAGTTGCTACTTTTAACATCGTTTCTGATTTTACATAATAGGAATAATTTATATTTAAAATAGACGATTTAAACCACCTTAAAATTTTATAAACAATAAAATAGAATTTTTTTAAAAATTAAAAAAAATATTGAACACGTGTTTTTTAATTTTTTTGATCCAATGTAAATTTCGCGATATATTCGATCGTTCCGCTTCTTTTGGTACACCCGGTATAATCTAACTTCTAGTGCATAATGCCATACAGGAAGCAATACGTTTATATGTATGTCTATTTTAGTCCTTTATTAATTATAAACCAGTAATTACTTTACTCCTAATATAATTTCTCTCTACGTCTATGTCCGTGAACATTCAAGCACTATGCAGCAAACGTCTTAACTCGTGACAACTATTAGATCCGAGGTTGATTGAGTAAGGCCGTACAAAGTCGGTTTTGGAAGATGGCTTAAATAATGAGTCGGTGGGAAAAGCGGCCGCCGTTGACCAAAGACTGGTAGATCCTGAACGGCTTAAGGAATCAACAAGAAAAACGAACGACGCACACAATTCCGACACGTATCCTACGTTAATGTTCGAATACGACTAAGCCCGCAAACATTAGAACGTGGAAAAGTGGGTTTAGTATTATTTTCTCCTCGAAATGTATAGATACTTACGAGAAGTCTATAGCGGGAGGATTTGCAAAAATAACGAAAAACCAGATTATGGTTCATTTTCATTTCTTTTATTTCCAATGAGAGATAATATCAAAAATTTATTTTAAGAATAGTCCAGTCGTCTAAGATTTGATCTCTAAAAATGAGACGAAAAAGCTAAATTTTGCTAAGAATGTCAATTTTGGCAACCCAAAAAGGATGTAAAAAGTTTTCCACTCCTACATAGATCGTCCCCCTAGCAATGCTTTCCACTCTATCGTAGGGGGAAGGAGAGAAAATATCGATTTACGAAAAATCTATAAGCTCTAGAAAAAAATATTTTAAACAAGAAATGTAAATGTAAGGTAATTTTGAACAAAGCGTTGATTAGCACTTGTAGTAGTGCAGTAGCACAAAGTGTAGAATTAACGAATACATTTATGCGCGCGAATTCAATTTTTTAAATAAAGCGATAAAATTCAAAACCAATTATTTTACTTACATCGCCGGTCGCGCTGTGGTTTTAACACCTAATACTTCAGCGTCTTACTGACAATTTAGTAAATCATAATTATACCAACGCGGTATGTGCGTCGTAAGTAGCCCAATATAGGCATTTCATAATACAGGGACTAACATCTGGACGTAACTAATAATATTCTTAAAATTAGTAAAAAAGGCATACAGGACCGATAGCGCGTCCACCAGAAGGTTAAAATTTGATATCTTTTGAATAGTGTATCCTATCGACAAAAATTAAAATGTTTGTTAAAGTGCCTTCTTGTGAGTGTTTCTGGATTGCTTGTGGTGTTTTGTGGTCTCCTTTTTTCAATCCTTCGTAATTCTTTGTTTATAAATGGCAATGGGTAATCATTCTTTGTCAATACCTTTGTTAGTAAGTTTTGTTTTTCCTAATATACATTTTCATTAGAGCAGGTGCTTGGGGCTCTATCATCTTATGATTTTAAAATTTTTTTTTAATGTTTACGTTATGGTTGGAGGGGTAGTTTAAATATCTGTTGGTATGGGTTGGTTTTCTGTAGACTTTGGTTGCACATTATTTGTCTGCTTTCATGATAAGTATCCAGATTTACATCCACAGAAAAGAAACTGAATTGTTGTTTCCTTTTTTCCCCAGTGAATTTAATTAAATCTTCTTTATTGTTAACATCCATCAGATATTTCTTTAATGCTTCTGATCCGTGGTGCCAAATGGAGAACACATTATCTACATATCTCTAACAATAGCTAAAGAAAAATCAATAAAATTCACCATAAAACAATGACACACTTCTTTTTCTGGACGTGCTAATTATATTCTTCTAATAGTCATCTGCGGGTCATCATGCAAGGTAGAGTCGATGGCAAAAAGGGAATATGTAGAAAGAGGAAGTCACGGCTGCAAAATATTCGGGACTGGACAAACATGACTGTAGACGAATTATTCCACGTTGCTAAAGACAGAGAAACTTTTAGAAATGTGGTCGCCAACCTCCGTTAATGGGGACGGCATAGGAAGAAGAAGCTAATTATAAAATAAGACACAGGATATGCAACCAAAGTCTACAGAAAAGCAACCCACACAAACAGATATTTAATTCTTAACTGGTCCGGCGTCGTCTGACAGACGATTCAATATTTTTAATTCTTTCTTATTGGCAATCGGCACCGCCCACAGGCAAGACATTCTATCTAATCCTTTAAGTATTGGTGCTTGACAAGTAGGTGTATTTGAAACAAGTTTTTAAGATTGGTTGCTTAGACGACGCCGGACCGTTTGTGTTACTTTTTTGTGTGTTGTGCATTTTTACAAGTAATGGCCGGGCCATCAAAACGGATACGTTTCGGCGATAACGACTATGAGAAAACTCTTTTAAAGTGGTACAATGAGAAATGTGATAGTGACAGTGATGTAGACAATATTTTGAAAGACCATAACATTAAATTTGAACACGATACATGTTCGGAATTTTCGGGATCTGACGAGCCTGCAGATTGTGATGAATATCCCTTCATATAAAACACGTAAACATAATACTAAAAGTACTCATTCTAACAACAAAGGCAAAAATGCTATGCGAGGCTGCAATACCCTTTTTGTTTGGAATATGTTGTTCAATGATCACATTCTACAACATATTAAGCATAATACAAACATAAAATTACCAGCAATGCGTGAGAAATATTCTGCTAGTTATATCCATCATCTTAGAGAAATGGATGTTACTGAGTTAAGAGCATTTTTGGGACTTCTTGTTTTCACTGGCATTTTCAATTCCAGTCACAAAAATATAGACCGTTTATTTGCAACAGATGGAACTGGAATAGAAATCTTCAAAGCAGTCATGAGCAAAAAAAGATATGCTTTTCGATTCGACAATCTTGAAGACAGGGAGGAACGCAAACAAGATGCTCCAACTGCAGGTATTTCATTTATATTTAATACTTTCATAGAAAATTGTTAAAGTTTATGGACTTTTGCCACAATTGATGAATTGCTTGTAAGTTTTCGAGGTAGATGTCGGTTTAAAACGTAAGTGCCTAACAAACCGGCTAAATACGGACTCAAAATACAGTGTCTTACGAATGCACGCAATGGGTATTTGTATAATGCTTACATCTACAGCGAAAAAGACTCAAAAGATGGATTTGGTATCAGTGACGACTACAAAAAACTTCTTAAGCCTATACAAACTGTGTTGCGCTAAGCTGAACCACTTTTTGGTAGCAACCCAAATATCACAGCTTATAATTGGTATTCTTCTATTCAATTAGTGGATATTTTGCAAAAGAAAAATTTGACTTATATGAGCACACTGAGAAAAAAAAAATAAATCTGAAATATCTCCATCTTTTCTGCCCAACAGAAACCGACCTGAAGGGTCAACAATTTATGGATTTAGGAAAGAATGTACCTTAATTTCTTATGTAGGAAAAGTGGGAAAGGCATAGGTACTTATATCTTCAATGCATAATAGATGTTATAGTTATGCTTTTAGTAATAAACCAGAAATTATTTCTTAATATAATGGGAAAAAGGAAGGTACAAATTCCTTAGATGAGAAATGCTTCAAAAGCACCTCAAGCCGTCAAACCCGAAGATGGCCCTTAACAATTTTTTCCGTGTATTGGACATTTTTGTAGCAAATTCATACATTTTACATCAGTGCTATAAAAACAATTTAGTAATCAAAGAAAAAAGTGTTTTTGCTTTGGAGTTGGCTATGCAGTTAGTGCAAGATCACATGAAAAGAATAATGAACATTACACGTCAATTACGTATTACAATTATTCAGATACTGGGAGTTAAAGAGGACAATGAGATGTTTGTTCTTATTTTAGAAAAACGCAAGATTTGCAGTTTACCTTGCAAAAATGCCTGTGTTTGTGTTGTAAAAAGCCTGTTTGTTTGGAACGTACAAAACCACTATGTGAAAATTGCATATAAAAATGGTAATGTTTGACTGATGCTGGAAACAATAGTTATTTATTGTACAAGACGATAAAATTGTACTTTATCTTCGAGAGTGTTTTTTAACGTCGAGACGTCAGTCGAGACGCTAATTATGCTCAAAAAGATAATGAGATTTTATCGTCGTGTGCAATACAACATTTTTTTAGAAAGTTCATGTAAAAAATAGAATTTCAAAAAAAATTGTAATTTTTAGCACAAAAATCGCAATTGTGTTGCTCCGTTGCTAGGGATATAAATTACTTTGTCAACAAATGTCAAACAAATTTTACGTTTTGGTTTTTGCGGAGAATATTGTTGCGTTTTGTGTACAAAGTAAATAAATACGAAATGGATGGAACAGAATTGACACAAGAAAAGAAAAACCTGCCATCAGATGTAGTAAATGCAGGGTTGAAAGCAGAAAGTTTATTGTTGCCACAAAAATCTAGGATGATGTATGAGAAAGAATACCAGTCTTTTAAAAAGTAGAAAAGCATTAAGAATATCAATGGCGCGAATGAAAAAATAATTCTGGATTTTCCTGAAAAGTAGAAGATAGCGATGCCATCGTCATTATGGTCATATTATTCGATGCTGAAGCGTACGTTGCTGGTGAATGAAAATTGTGACATTTCTAAATTCAGTAAGTTAATCACCTTACCAAAAAACCTGAGTGGAGGATACCAAGCTAAAAAGTCCAAAATCTTGAAGTCAGATGACATTATTAAATTTCTGATAGAAGCTCCTGATGATGTCTATTTGTTGATGAAGGTTATTGCTATTTTTGGTGTGCATGGAGCGACTAGGTCCGATGAATTGTACAAGTTAGAAGTGTTTAACGTGGACGACAGAAAATTGGTGATAATCGTTTCATTATCTGATACTAAAACCATGCAGGAAATGTCGTTTTGTATTACTGACAAGAAAAGTGGACTGAGTTTCTTGGAAATTGTGAGAAAGCACATTGCCTTGCGTCCCAAAAACGTACGTCACAGTAAGTTTTTTGTAAATTACCGACAGCAAAAGTGCACTACTCAACCGGTGGGGATTAACGCACTTCCCCAAGAAGATTGCAGATTTTTTGAAACTTACAAATTCAGAAATATACACAGGGCATTGTTTCCGTCGTTGCAATAAGCAATAAAATTGCTGTATCAATCAAGTGTCACAATCAAGTGTTTAAGCACACCAGTACAAGTTGTGATGCTCCAAAAATAGATATTTCTAATAATGTTAATTGTAAAATTTCAGTTGTTTTTAATCCTTAATGTGTTTGAATTTGTAAATTTTATTGAACACACGTTGAAAATTTATCCTAGCAATACACTTTTTTTTTCATGCCGTTTTTTATATATTGTTTTTATTTTCATTAAAAAAATATGTACATTTTCACAAATATTTGTAAGGATTTCAGTTTTATTTTAATATTTTTTTCTTAGCCCAAATAACGCCCAAATCTAATACGGATATTTTATATAAATATAATCAGGATATGTTAGTAACATTTATTTTATTAAAAATATTATTTTTGTATGTTGTTTTGCAGTCTTGGAAACAGTAGTTGAGGAGACTACGCCGGACCAGTTATGCAACTGTTACAGTACCGGACGACTTAAGAGTTAAATTATCATTCCAATCACAATGTAAACACCAGGAAAGAAATAATCCAATCCCTATATGATAAAACCCGAAGCGCCTACTTTAATGAAAATGCATTTTAGGAAGAAACCAACCTGGTAAGAGGGTCCTAACTAAAACTGACTACCCATTGTAATTTATAAACAATAAATTACAGAATATTGAGTAAATACAACAACAAAACACTACAAATAATCTACAAATACTTACCAGAAGGGAGTCAATGATGATAGCAATTCCATATGTAAAGGGCTTATCAGATAAACTGAAGAGGATAGAAAATGAGTGCAAGATCTCAAAAACATTTACAATAACCAACACACTAAGGTCTATCCTTTTCAAAACGAAACCCAACAACACACAAGAAAGTTAAAAAAGCTGTAACTATAAAATATCCTGTAAATGCAACATTTTTTACCTAGGAGAAATAGCAAGACCACTTTAATGTTAGTATAAACGAGCATGAAACATACATCAAGAACAAAGACTTCAAGAAATCTCAGTTATGTAAACATGCCTGGGACAACAAGCAATGACCATAATGGAAAGATACATTATTAATCATAAATAAAACAGATATGAAAAAGAGAAAAATCAGAGAAGCAACATTTTTCCTACTCAACGAATAATAATGTCTAGCAAACTCAATAGCAGAATGTAGTCGGCTTTGGTTGCCAATGCTAAAAGAAGTAGTCAACAACAAGAATAGAACAATAATAGCAGAGTAAAGTAAAGTAGTAAAGTAAACAGGTTTCGAAATATTGTAGGTAATATTTTAGATTTTTTGTCTAATAGTCATTGTCATAATTTTCCATAGAAGTACAGCAGACGTCTACAGAATTTTAGCATTGGTAAGACAGTTTTCACATAATCTTTTATGCTTTCATTCTCGGTTACTTAGTCATGATGGTGATTATTACGTAAGTATTGTTTCCCGAATAAAAGTTCAAATAATTTTTTTTTATGTTCATATGTTCGTTTGTAGAGAATTTATAATAATCTGAATTTTTCTAGTCTTTAGTTTGTTGGCTGACATGCTTTGTTATTATTTTTCAACTACATATTAGTAGACATTAGTAAGACTGTTTATATGAGGGCTCTTTCTGCTGCGGCATCATTAATAGACCCAAAAAAAAAGTTATCCAATGCCCTTTTATATAAATAAACGTATATAATGTAACTTCGTTTGACACATTTCAATGCAAGACATATATGGTAGATTTGCCTGAGATATCATCCTGTGAATACTTGTAGGATTAACACAATTCTTGTCCAACTAAACGATTCTATCTTTTGTAAAGATTTTACTTACCAGACCCTTTATTGTTTTTAATAATCTTTATAGATCAATCACGCTCAATCGATGCCTTACATTCAATACATGTTGCGCCAGGAAAATGAGCTTGCAAAAGCTTTTCAAATTATCGAATATAAAAAATCGTGCAAAACTAAGTGTTTTATTTTATTAAAATTGCTCTCCCGTACTATTTCTTCCTCAAAATTCTACAGCATAACCCTAGGATTTATTCCCGCCATTCTAAGAGAAATAAAGGTATATTTTCATTTCCAGGATGTATAAATTATGTTAAGGCACTAAAAGGTACTTGATTTCGTAATTAACAAGACATCACGAACACGTTTTACTGCTGCCTACAATTTTAACAAGAATTATTCACTTAATAAAGGTTTTAAGATAATATAAGCAGAAATTTGGCTGCGCACTCCACTTTAATTAAAGCGAGGAAACTAAGAAGGTACATTTTTGACTAATCTAGTGACTCATAAAAAGACAAGCATCCGACATAACGCTCCAAAGGTGACGTTTTTATGAGACTGTGTAGAAATTTTATGGAAATAATAAAAATATAAGTTGGTAGGAGTAATTAAAATTCTATTTAATCCTGATTATAAATAATAGTCTTTTAAAGCATGCCAACACTATTAATTAATGCGAAGAGGTGAATTTATTTTAGATTATTTATTAAAGATCCATACCAACAAATTTAATTTACTTTAAACATTTACTACAATTGTAAAATACAACTACTGATGTACTCATTATAATAATGTTATAACTAAATAAATAATGCAACTGTGAGACCACTTCAAAGCAGACTCTGAGATAGCGCGTCCCGGCGACTGTGAGGTGAAATTTTCTGACAGGAGCTGTGTGTTGGGGTAATTATGACCCCATTTTTTTTATTTATAAAATTGAGAAAATATTTTATTTTTACATGCAACCTTAAGATTTTAAATCATGGTTATATTGTTATATAATATTTTTCAAAGATAAATCATTTAAAAAAATTCCGTTAAAAATTCAACGATTTAAAAAATATACTAAAATTTAGTTTATATTTAAACCACTACCACAATTTTTGTTACCAAAATTTTAATTAGAGATATAGAATGAAACAAAATACAAATTTAATAAAAAGTAACTAGGAGCTTTTGTTTAAATAGCATAATTAACAATTATGTACACATTTAGAACAAAAATATACACAATGTTCAAGACAAAGAAAAATGTCACATTTCACACATTTTTTTTGGCACTTTCTGTCCTTTTCACGGAGACACACTCCACATCTGGATGTTGTTCGTTGCTTCTTGTTTGGAGGTCCTTGAGAGTCCTCTCCGCCATCATTTCTTTTTAGTTTGGCTCTTATGTCTGATGGTATTCTTTGATTGTTACCTCTTTTTTCAATATATGGTTTAATTAGTGCCAAACCAAGTTCTTTTAAAAAAAATCTGCGTTTTAGTTTTTCAGTTGGCTTTTTATGTTGATAAATATCATAACTATTTATTCCTGCATTATTAAGCAGTGAAAAAAAATTATTAGAGGCCATCGCTTGCTATTACGAGACACATTATATAACGCAGACATTTCGTCAACCATATCTACGCCAACTTTTGTGTGATTATAAAAGTCTATAATCTCAGGTTTATTTGATTTGTGGTCAAATTCTGTATCATGATGAAGTGAAGAAGCTACTAACACTATTTTATTTTTCTTAGGGAGAAAGGACACCAAAGAAATGTCTCTTTTAAATCCGAAAATTGCGTGGTTTTCAGCTCTGTTTTTGGAATTCAAAAAGATTGTCGGTATTTCCCTCTTGTTTTTACGAATAGTTCCAACAGATGTTAACCGATGTTCATTAAGCAAATGTTCCATTAGCGGTATGCTGGTAAACCAGTTGTCGAATGTAATGTTGCGGTTAGTAACACGGATTGGATTTACAAGCCTGTTTACTACATCAAACGGTCTATTACTAAATTGAAAAGGTCCTTCAGGCTGTGAGCCAACATATACCTCTAAATTTAAAATGTAGAATGTTTTGGCATCCACTAAGGCAAATATTTTATTTCCATATTTGGACGGCTTATTGGGGATATATTGCCGAAAGGAACAACGTCCCCGAAAAGATTCTAATTTTTCATCGATCGTCAAGTATTGACTAGGAATAAAATATTGTTGACAATTGGATACAAATCGATCAAAAACAGCTCGTATAGCAGCCAGTTTATCTACTCTTTTTCGTTCTTCTCTATTTTCGATATTATCGAATCGTAGGTATTTTAAAAGTAATATAAATCTCTGCAGGGACATTTTTAGCCTGGGAAATGTCAATTCCTGTTCCATCTGTAGCCCACAGATCCTCCAGATTTAATCTCTTGGCTTTATAAACGCCTGATAAATATAATAATCCGAAAACTGCACGAATTTCTTCTGCGTCCGTAGACTTGGTGATATATTTATGTTGGTCATTATAATTCTGAGTGACTAAACACCCAAAAGTCCAAAGAACGCGACACCACTCGTTCAAATCTTATTTATATACTGAAATTTATGATGCAATACAAGATCTCTTATAATATGGGAAGGTACTCGTGGCGCCAGATGAATCTGGCGATGTTGCCACTATTTTAACAAGCGCTAATGAACGACGTGGGTGATTTTCACCCCACAACACAGTTGCCGGGTTAATTGAAATTCGAAAAAGTTTCTACATCATTTCGTAAAACATCGACAAAATATGGATGCACTGGTACACACCAGTGACCAAGAAAGAGTCAAAGCAGTGGACGTCACTCGGCCAACGTGTCTTGAAGAAGGCAAACAATATCCCATCGGTCAAAATGATGATGGCCACTGTTGTCTAAGTTTCACAAAGTGTGATCTACATCGACCCCCTTAAGAAGAAAAAATGGTCACAGTGCTTTACTTTACCATATTCAGATCTTTTCTGTAACTTTTAAAATCGAATAGAAATGACCAAGTCGAATCGTAATTACCCGAAATCGGAATGTTGGATATCTATCGCGTCGTTTTTGTGTTTGGATTGGCATTCTGTCACTCACATCGTAATCGGTATAAATCGAAAATGCCAACTTCTACTTCACGCGCTCAGAAGTTGGTGGCAACACCGCACTAAAAAGAGAAATAAGTGTTATGTGACGTTGTTACTGGAAAGGCTAGTACGCGCGAAAAATTCATCAAGAAAAAAGATTATATTTCAAGCTTGTCGTCAGCTGTGTCGTCAAGTAGTTTTGATTTGTTTTGGTTAAGTTAAAAAAGTACGTTCGTTACAAGAATACAAAATAACAAGCGGAACACCAAAGAAAAAGATAACTGCTGAGCAGTTCAATTATTTAGTAAACTTTATCTAAATAAATCTACATAAATAACACCAAAGACTAAAAAATAAAGCAGCTACAAAAATGAATCAACCCCTAATTTATATCAACAAGTCAACAAATAAATGTCAAAACAATAATGATACCAATGCGCAAGCGTCAAGGTCAATTTCGATGTCGAAACTTGATCTGGACAAAGCTTGTCTAGTCGAAATCAATTTCCACACAACATTCCGATAGTAGAGGTCAATATGAGTTACAGAATACCGATTCCTACAATTCCGATCTGACTTGCTGACCTCTATTCGATTTGACTCATTTCTATTCGATTTGTAGTTACAGAATAGTGCTGATTATTCTGCCAATATGCTTATAGAAGAAAAACGTTCTAACACACCACAAAACGCACCGGCTCACACCCTCGCTGTCAATATGACCAAATTGGTCGAATTGGGTCATCCAAAGTGTTCTTCAGATTTGGCCTCGAGTTACTTCTTTTTGTTTTCAAACTTGAAAAACGAATAAAAGAAAATAAAGCATCGGTGTATCAAGTGCATCGGAGTAAAAGTAAACTAAGTTGAGAAATCTGGTTCAATACAACATCTGTGCAGCTTTTCCGCGCTGCTGCAGATAAGATAAAGATTGCCATGATGATCGCCAACATTCGTAACGGATAGGCACATTAAGAAGAAGAAGATATTTGCTAAAATCAGGAAGGTCCGAATCCGATAAATATATTTTATAAACATCTTGTTATTTTACATATTACATTTTAGCAATCATTATCTAAAATATTTTCTGAAAATATACAGCTACAAATAATATTCCGCACTCATGAAAGAAACTACTTTCTTATCATTATGAATTTAGTATGTATTTTGATCTTTTTATTTGGATACTTAGGTCTGCGATAATATCTTAATTAGTATATCTCAGGATATTTAAAATTATTTATACTTTCCAGTGAAAAATAGTAACCATCTCTTGGTATCACTACGGATATTGCGAGCTGGAACCTTATTCCCAGATAACATACTCAATACGTTTATGCTGTGACGTATGACTTCAACAAATAATTTTTAATTCTTTTCTGCTCCTTTTAATTATATTTATCTTAGGTAAATTTATCTGAATGATTACAAATTATTTATTACAAATTTAAAAACTAAAGTACAAATTTACTTAATCTTTTTTTTTTAGATATGTCCACAATTTTACCACCAAGTACATTACGGCCCATGGTGGGCCTAGATCTTTCCAACTATCTGCTTTGAAGCAGAATAAACTTTAGCTACTGTTCGCTATCTCTTAACTTTCATTTTGTTTAAATCATCTTTATTAACGTTGATCGAGCAAAGACTCCCTCGAATTCATTTGCCTTCTACGGCAGACTTATACTCTGAGATAGCGCGTGGCATCCCTTTCATATGACCTCCTTATTTTAGTCTGTTTGTTGTAATATCTTAGTGCGGTCGCAATTTTACTTAATAAATAAATAAAATATTTCAGAATGCTTAAAATTTAAACAGTCGTAATAAAATGTAACTTAGATCAAAATTACAAAAAATACTTTTATATGATTTCGTTACCTAGAGATCACACAAACGCGTGCAAACGAATTAAATGATTGCCAAAAAACAGTTGGGTTTTATAATAACAAAAAGTTTGCTGTTATCTGTCAAAGATTAACGGTTGTTTAGTAAAACCATAAAGTATGCCACTACATTTTGTATAATTTTAAGAAAAATGTATATCCTAATACGTGTACCTTAATGAGGGCTGTATGGGAGTAGACTGTATCTGATAATTTCTAACAAAATTTTATTTACTTAATTGTATAACGAAACATAATTTTTTTATTCAACTGGATTACATGATTTACCTCCATTAATTAATACTTCCTTTTTTAAGGCTAAACTTTCCAATCTCTATTGTAGTTACGTTGTTTAGCCAATGTTGATGTACATTCACCATGACATTCTCCAGTGACTGATAAGCTGCTCCGCCAAAGGATCCAATATTGAAACGAGAGTGAACCAGTCAGTACATCACAACTCCATTTTGCCTTTCAGAGTAGGCGTCAGTAAATCTAATCTTCCCGAAACAGAAACTACCGCTACGTTTGACTGCTCAACCTGCCTCCCCTGACCCTGCAACCCAATTGCATCGGCGGAGTATAGGGTACAATTTAACAAAATATTATATCATGTGGGAAATGACGTTTAATATCAGTTAGTAGTTAAAATTTCCGGTTATGCAGTTTCTTAAACTTATTTGGAATGGATATAATTACTGCCATCTAAATAATTGTGTAAGTCCTTTTTGATAGATATTTCATTCTGATAATAATATTATGTCTTTATTATATACTTAAAGCAAAAAGTAGTACAATATTTTTCGAGATTAGTGATTACGTACCCAAAATGAATTTTTTATTTTTTTAAGTCTTACTGGTAAGAGGATGTGAGAGAAGTTGTCATGTGCTATTAAAAGGAGAAGAGTACAAATTGCTTGTATCGGAAAGACAAAGTAGAAATGACAAATGGCGAAAGAAACCAACTGTGCTATGAACGGAAAAGTGGATATGGAATTGGAGCAATAATTAGTAATTGAAAAATAAAAGAGAAAATATTTGTAACTAATAAGAAAGTGTTTGCATGCTCCTTAAATCGATTTATATAAAAAGAAAAGAAAAGATTGCTATGACCAATTAGATAAGCAAATAATATCTGCTGTGATATATTGGAATTAGGATTAATACCATAATTATATTGTTAAGTTTCTTTGAAAGCAGATGGTAACAATATCAGTTACAAAATAGGACGATGATTAACTTTCTTTCGAAAAAGACAAAATAATTTTTTTAGCCAACATATATAGCCAACAACTTAAATTGCTGCTTCTGGATACGATAGTAAAAAGTCAAACGACACTGATATATTACAAAAAGCCACAAAAAGAGAAAAGCTTGAACAGAAAATAAAGTTGTAATACAGTTTGAAAGAAAAATGGGTAGTATTATTATAAATAGTGCAATTAAAGTACTTAACAAAAACTTTGGAAAAGAATTTAAGAATAACAAAAACCTGGTGATTTTAAATATACCTAGTTAAAAAAATAAAGAAGAAAATAAACATATGTAAAGAGTGGCAAGAAAGTAGGTCGGTAGAAAAGTAGGAGGAGAAAAATAACATATATAAAATAGCCGAACATGGACAACAGAACATAAAAGAACATAAAAAAATGTTTAATAAATACTTTTGTAGTTTCTTAAATAAAAAATTTGATAGAAAATTAGTTAGAATACCGAAAGTGGTAATGGAAATGGCCACTGAAATTACAAATGAGAAAATTGTTGAACTACTCAAAATAATAAAGAGAAGCAAAGAAGCTGTTCTCTTTTCCTTCAAAAAGCATTAACAACTATAGCAGCTTGTTCGCTATAATAGATTTAAGGAAATATACTGCCACGCGAACAAGGCTTGTAGAGTCTAGTACAAGCCTTCATATAAAAACTAGAATTTTTTGCAAATTATAAAGTATTTTTTAAATCCTTCTGTCACAAGTAGGGATATTTCAGCAGGAATTTTTTAAAGTCGTTTAAAAACAAATTCTTTGAATACAGCATTCTCAGTTTTAAAATATAAACAATTGAAGTTATGTTAGATCCTGCTCTGGAATAAGCGTACAATTGAATAATTCGTTGATATTTATGTCACTATAGCCTAGGACAAAATGATGTACAATTTATGGCTAAAACCTTATATAAAAAATATGAAGAATCAGTTTTATACGTGAATCGGTTAAAAACAAAATATCTGTGTATTGGAAACTTAACAAAACATTTGATCATAGATGAGAATGTGGTAATTAAAGCTTGTAGATGCACACATATTTGGCCACAACGAAAAATAGAGAAAAGTAGAAAAACAAGCAGTAATAGGAAAAACGATCCAAATGCTTAAAAATGCCTAAATTCCATACTGGGGTCCAAAGATATCTTAAAAAAGATAACACATCCTTTTTAACTCGATCTTAAACAGTATCGTACTGTATGTATGTGCAGCTAACCTAATCTATATAAAGTCGTAAATTAGAAATAGAAATTTCGCCTTAAAAATAGATTTATGACAAACATCTGCTAGAAAAACAATACTAAAAAAAAATACCCATCTACAAACACAACAAAATGTGATTATGAAGAACTATTTTTGAAGAAATTGAATGTAGACAGCTTAATTGCTATGGTTCAAAGAATGAATGGTAAATGATTTTTTAAGTAAATAGTAATATCGGTACCAGTTTTAAGAAGAAAAATAGAGAGAGAAAGGCGAAGACTAGAGCAAATATGGTTAGATAGCATTCAAAGAAAAATATTTAGGCTAGACTCGAGAACGACAGCCTAACTAGGAAATTGAAACCGAGTTGTAAGGCGCTAGGTAAACCGGATAAAAAAAGTTATGCATGTTTCTGTAATTATTATAGAATGTACTAATAAAATTTACGGGACAACTCTACTTTTATATATCATCGTCATTATCATCATTATCATGATCATCATTATTGTTATTCTCAGCGTATTCTAGCGATTACGGTGCAGCGTCCCTTAAATAGTCATTCTTCATTTCTGCCCACGATTGTCTAACATTTCCTGTTCTCTGCCATGTTGAACTGGCTTGTTTCCTTATGTCATATTTATCAATCTTAAATTTGGACGTCGTTTTGGTCTCGTGAGTGCACTTGGATACCACAATGTAATAATAGTGGATCATCTATTGTCATATCTTCTGTTAAAGGTCTTATCCACTGCCAGTTTAAAGATTTAATTCTGTGGATTACATCAGCGACCTTGGTTATCTGTCTGATCCATACTATTCTTTTTTTAACTGTGTTTGTTGTACCTAGCATGCATCTCTCCATTGACCTTTAAATGACTTTGAGTTTCGCTATTATGTCTTTCTTTATGTTTAAATTTCACAGCTGTATGTCATGATACACGCTGCTCGAAAGCTTTCTTCTTCAGGTAGAGTAGTATTCTCAATTTAAATATAACTGCATTCGTGTTCCATTATTCTGTTGATTTTTACGAGTAAACAGCCAGATTTTTTATGTATTAATTGTCCCAAGTATACATACTCGTCTACTGTCTCAGCAGCGTTGATTATTATTACATCGTGGACATGCACTAGCCCATTGCACATTGTTTTTGCATTTGTTAAGTTCATTTTTAATCCAACTTCATTCTAGCTGCATTTAGGTCGCTTATAATTTCTTGTAGTTCTGCAGGATTATTAGCAATCAGAACGATGTCGTCTTTAAAATGTTAGATGGTTAAGGTATTTCCCATCAATTGATGGGCCTTTGGTCAGTCCATTTTGTGGAATATATTTTTTAGAGTTGTAGTGAATAGCTTTGGTGATATGGCATCTCCCTGCCGGGCGCCTCTGGTAGTGAAAAATTCTTGTCTGTATATATTTTGCAAAAGTCTCTATGTACGGTTTGTCAATGACTTGGTTAGTTAAAACTTTTATTATATATATATATATATATATATACAGATGTGTGTAATTTTATATAGAGATATAGAGATTTAATTATGTGTAATTAAATCTCTATATATTTTAATCATTTTCTACCGCTGTCGAACTACAGGGATATTTTTAATGATAGTAGGAAGAACTCTATTGAAATAAAAAGGGACAAATGAGGATGATCAAATCAAGGAACACAGAGTAATTTAAAATTGTAAGAAGGGTGCGACAGGCTCAACGGGTACCCTATAAATACCATTCGTTACGCCGACGATACCGCTATAATCAACGAACATAATGCAGTTAATGCTAAATAAAATAAATACCGTAGGAAAAATATATGGCTTAAGATAAATGCTAAAAAGTCTAAACGCATGGCAAATGAATGACCAATGGGATTCTTAACAAGAAAGAAAAAGCTGGACCAAACCAGCATGCCAAGTTTTTATTAAATTTAATCCGCTACTAGGTATCTACAATCTTTTCTTCAATATCCGCTACAGGATGGTGAAATCCTATGTATGGTCCATATTGTTATACGGCTTAGAGATATGATAAAAATATCCTCCATTAACAAGTTGAATGCGTTCGAAATGTGGACCTTACGAAGAATGTTTCGCACACCATGGACAGATAGGGTGAGAAACGAGAAAGTTTAAGAAGCGCAAATACTGAAAGAGAATTATTATCTTGATCAAAGTACGAAAAATTGGATATCTGGGCAATATCCTAAGATGAAAGAATGCGCAATCCATTAACTAATTATCCAAAAAAGGATTGAGGGCAAGAGAGGAGTAAGTCGCAAACAAATATCGTAACTACGAAATATAAAGAACTGGACAGGCATAAATAACACTGGTGAGCTTTTGCATGCCGCTAAAGATAGACGTCTAGCCTTAAATATAATTCACCAACGCACTATAGGCGCGGGGCGCTATAAGAAGAAGAAGAAAGGACTAAATCAACTAGAAAATGTAAAAAAAAATGTAAATGTAAATGTAAAATGTTATTGCGTAGAGTTATATAAGCATAATGAACAGTCATAAAATCTGCTATAAAAATTATAAACAGCGTCAAAAAATCAGATTGAAACAAAAATATAAATCCTTTACATAAATGTTGCCCATCTATACGTTTCAGACAAAACTGCAACAGATATAGAAAAAAGGAATGAAATATTCTACATTCAAAGTTATACAGCAAAATAATTATAAAACTTGAAGTTTTAATTTCCGTTTCAGGAAGAATAATAAAAATATATATTTATTTATAAACCATAGCCACTATATAGTAGCTATATATCTACAACTATGTGTAGTGTGTATTAAAAGCCCTTTTACGTCAGGGTGCGACGTCCGAGTGGTTACTTACTCGAAACTAATTTAATTCGACCCTCTTATATTAACAGTCTTTACAAGGGGTAATATTGCTTATTATTAAAATTATTCTGAAATGAAAAAACTATAAAAATTATCTATTTAACAGCTGTACATTGAGGAGCTACTTATTTCGATGTTTAAACTGTTGTAAAAGTTACTATAAAGTATCTAGTCCGTTTTTAAATTACTTCTAACTAAAATCCTGCTTGTGTGAATAAGTTAAAAATATTACATGGTAGACAGGTTAGTTTGTTTACCTTTTCAGACTTATTTGTACCATTTCTGCGCCTATGGAAATAACCCTTAAACCCTCAAAACCTCAGACCGTAATCCCTATAAATGTTTTATTTGGATAGATACTATTAAATCACGTACCGACAATTTCGAGATTTAGAACTGTCTGTTATTCTAGGTGAAGTATTATAAACCAGAAAACGAGAAAATACAAATAAAAAAATATTTTCTGAATTAAAATTTAATAGATTAGATGCACTCAAGTATACATGAAATAAATTTAACAAGGATTAACAATAATTATTTTGTCGAAAAACTATAGCAAACTTAATAAAGCTGTACGGTCAAATACAAAAACCAATTAACATACACAAATAAAAAAATTTAAGTGACCGGAAGACGAGAGTAATATACACTATGCTAAGAAAACTGGTAGATGAGTACACCAAGTGAAGCCTTACTACTAGTAAGGGCTTAACAAAATCAGAGGGCTTAAATATTGAAATGGGAACTATAAGATCAACTGAAGCCCTTAAATACTTAAGAGTAAATAACATTTAGAGACTGAAGTAAAAAAAAATTACATTCCCGGATTGGCCAATCGAGATCAGCCACTAGACAGTTACGCTGACTATTGTGAAGTAATAAAATAAGAAAAAAAATTTGAAAAAGAGAAATAGAATGAATTGGGTTGCACAGCGCTGAACTCTGGAAATAAATCAAATCATAGAATTCAAAATATTAT
>NW_027313386.1:0-21954 GCF_040954645.1 Diabrotica undecimpunctata | reverse complement strand
ACGCGCTATCTCAGAGTAAGAAGAAGAAATCTACTTAGTCTTGTAGCTTTTGAAATTACCTTCAAAATATTTTTTTAATGGACACTGTAGCTTAAAAATTAACGGAGTTATTCTAAAAAGAATTTGGAGCATGTTATTTATATTTTGGAGCCTCAACTTATTTTCTGTATATATAAATGCTTTTATTCAAGTATATTTGAAAAACTGGTAACAGACACACTAACACTCACACAAATATGTATATAATATATATATATATATATATATATATATATATATATATATATATATATATGTTATGTATATAATATAGGCACCTCTAAACTGAACATTTGCTTCAGAGAACTAACGAACACAGAGAAGCGACACTCCTTTGAAGTTACGTGGGCAAGCCGCCAATGAGTGCCAATGACAGGAGTACTTCAGATCTCGAAGACATTTTAGAAGCTGGGAGATACTGTACAATTTTGCTGTATGGCCTTGCCAAAGACACCCACATGAACAAAATGAATAAGGTCGAAGATTATTCATCATTACTTGAACAAATGCGATACGAATGGTTTATTAAAGCCACAACTAAAAATAGTGCAGTTCAATTATCATCTCTTGTACCAACTGTAAGTGCCCTGAATGAGCATATCAAAAGAGTTTATTTACAAACTCTGATATGGCTTGGAAACAAAGAGATTGATATAACGGATTGGGGATGGTTCAAGAGTGATGATATTTTACAACCAATAAAAATGAAAAAGTTCAGCTGCACCAGAAGAACTATTGAAAACTGATTTTTTGCAATTGCAAAAAGAATTGCGGCTCAGCGTGTGGCTGTCGTAGACTAGGTCTGTTTTGCAATGCTACGTGTGGAACATGCTCTGGCGACAATTGTCAAAACTGTCCTGCAATAGACGAAGAGGTGGAGTTTATTTATAGAACACGACGAGAATGACGCTTCAGACAATGAATAATTTGATAAATTGTAAATAATTTTTATTTTTGTAAATATATTTTGTATACTTTCTAATGTAAAGTATTTTCATGCATAATTTTTTACAATAAAAAGATCATCAGTATACTTAATTTTTTTATTTAGACATTTACCAAAGGGGGAATTTGTTTCGTGAGCATAGATGTGGTTTTTAAGGGTTGAAAATAAGCAACCAATCAAAAAATATTTTATTGATAAGAAAGGAATTTTTGAATATAAATGTACATTAAAAACGTTTGAAGTTGTTTAAAAAGATTTTTTTATATACTTTGACATTGGGGGTAGTTTTTTAAGGGTTGAAGTGTTGCAATCAACCAAAATTATTTTATATAAGCAGAGAATTACATTGTAGATGATATAAATGCACTACAAAAGCGTTTGAACCTGTTTAAACGATTTTTTACAATTATTTTTATTAAAAGGGGTGGTTTTTAAGATTATTTAAGGGTTGAGAATGTACACAATATCCATTAATATAATTGACAATATTTCAATTACCTAATTTAATACGATTTTAAATCCATAAAATGCTTTAATATAAATTTTTTTCATTATTTTCAATAAGTGGTGATTTCACCCCTTAAAAATAAAAAGCTCACCATATCGCATATATAACTTTTAAAGAGGGAGGTAAGATAAGCCTAATTCCAAATTTTTAGCAAAATTGATTCAGTTATAAAAAATTTAGAGGTATTGACCTCTTTTCCTCCACAGTGACTGGAGTAATTGAAGATGTTAGATAAACAAATACCGAGAACCAAGAAAAAAATTATACGTATAAAAGGCAATATCGTGAAAATATAATTTATATATATTTATATATATATATATATATATATATATATATATATATATATATAAAGTAAACGTTAAATAGTGGGTTTGCAGCAAAATTGCTGCAAACCCACTATTTAACGTTTACTTCCTTACGTTGTCAGCAAATACTTTTGGTTCATTATATATATATATATATATATATATATATATATATATATATATATATATATATATATATATATAAGCGAGGTTCCTACAGCCTCTGTCGCTTCTCGCATTTCGACCGCCATCGTTTTCTGTCCATCCATTCGTCTTCTTTGATGGCTCTATCTCTCATTGTGTGCCGTACATTTTCTTCCCAAGCAATTGAAGGCCTTCTCCTTCTTCTTCTTTGTTATGGTATGTAATTTAAAGCTTTCTTTGCCCATCTATCTTCATTCATTCGCTTCACGTGACCATACCACACTAGTTGTCTCGTTTCAATTCT
Source organism: Diabrotica undecimpunctata (assembly GCF_040954645.1). Taxonomy (NCBI): domain Eukaryota; kingdom Metazoa; phylum Arthropoda; class Insecta; order Coleoptera; family Chrysomelidae; genus Diabrotica; species Diabrotica undecimpunctata. The sequence goes on along the minus strand of NW_027313386.1, from coordinate 19,705 downwards.
GTCTACACTGCTCTAGCGATGATTGAATATATATTTCAAATAAGGTTGGAGATAAACAACATCCTTGTTTAAGCCCCTGTGTTATGTAAAATGATTCAGATGTAAAGTTTTCTTCTTTAACCACACTTCTTGCATTTTCTCTCTACTGAGACCTACTTTCGTCAATGTTTGAAACAGTTTTTTTTAAAGATACCGTATCGTATGACATCTCTAAATCTACAAACAATAGGTGGGTAGATAGATTACTTGCCTTTTGTTTGTCGATGACTTGCTGCAGAACGAATATACCATCAGTGCACGATCTTCCTGCACGAAATCCATTTTGTTCTACTGTCTTCGTACTCTGATTCTATTCTTTCTTTTATTATTTGACCGTATAACCTCCCCACTGAGCTAATAACAGTTATTCCGCTATAATTAGAGCATTTACGTTTATCCCCTTTCTTAAATATTGAGCTGATGTATCCAACATTCCAATCATCAGGGATATTTTGTCCTTTTAAGCATTTGTTAAATAGTTGAACCAACGTCTCATGTAATATTTTTTTTGGTCCATACTTTACCAACTCAATTAGGATGTCTCCAGGTCCTTCTGCTTTATCGTTTTTCGATCTTTTGAGGGCATCACTTAACTCTCCGGTTGTTATCTCAATTATTAGTGTATCTTCGGATATTTCTTCCATTTCAATCTCTTGGAATTTACATCTATTCTCTATCAGTAAGACCTCACAATGGTGTTTCCACTGTTTCAGACCTATTAACTGTAAGTTAGATCTTTCCTTCCCCTCCGGAGAGACTTTATCACCTTCCACGCTTGCCCAATTCTTGTTCCACCCATATACCTATCCACCTCTACACATCTTCGATACCACATCTCATTTTACTTTTCACTACTTCTCTTTTTACATCTTGATTTAATTTTTTATATATCTTGTAATCTTCCTCCTTTCTCGTTGACATCTATTTCTGATAAGCAGTTTTCTTTTTATTTACTAACGTTTGCATATTCTCCGACCACCATTCTTGATTTTTTTGTTTCATGTTTGTCTTTATACCCCAAAGCTTCACTTGCAGCCTCATAAATGCTTTTTTTAAGTTGCTGGTATAATTCTTCCGCTGATATATTTTCTCGATCCACATTTTGTAATTTTGTGGCCAGTCGTTATTTGTAAAGAAATTTCGTTGAATCTTCTTTTAAGCTTTCTAGGATATTAATTACTATTTAAGTGGGAATAAGCCACAATTAAAGGTTAAAATACGTTTATTGACGTTTCAATTTCCACTTCGGAAATCGTTCTCAAAATACAAACATTGTGTTTGTATTTTGAGAACGATTTCCGAAGTGGAAATTGAAACGTCAATAAACGTATTTTAACCTTTAATTGTGGCTTATTCCCATTTAAATAGTAATTAATTTAAAATGCCACAATAAAATAGCTTCAGAACAATATTTCTAGGTTATATTTAGGGGATGTTACTTCTTGTACCTTTTAGCTTTTAGCAGTCATTCATTCCCTTCAGTCCACGATTTAATATTGTTTTTAAGATTTTTTCGAATGGCAATAGAGACTCCTCTCTTAGCTCATATGTATATATTCTCCTATTATATGTATATATTCTCCTATCTCTTCATTTCCTTTTCCCTTTTTCTTGGTCTCGGTGAGAATGCATATATCTATTTTTCTTTCCGCTAATTCTTTGAATACTTCTGCTTGTTTGGTTCTTTTTACATTGCATGTAGCCAATATCATTTTCCTTTTCCGTTGCATTAGTCGTCTTTGTTTTGATCCATCCTTTGCATTTCGAGGCTTTTGGTCGAAATTTTTAAAGGGATGAATTGCTAGCCGATCGCCTCAACCCTCCTCCTTTATTCGGACTTGGTACCAGCACCGGAATTTACTGAGCTACTCAATCAACCTAGCACTTACCCGGAGGCGGAGTTAAATATAATTCACGTTTTTTTATATAATTTAAAAAACAGAAAAAAATATTGGAAAGGTACAAGAGAGAAATGGCATGTTTATCAAGGATGAGGACGTTAATTTAATTAGCAAGAAAGAAAAAATAATAGGAAGATGGAGGACATAATTTAAACAGTCGTTAAAGTTTGAAAATTTAATAACTAAGAACTTGAATCCATTGCATAAGCGATAGAATAGTCATAGAATAAAAGAGAAATAGAAGCACCGACCGAAGAAGATATTGTAAGTAGAATTCGGAGATTAACGAATAATTTCAGTCCAGCAATATCTAAAATAACAGTGAAAATTTTTAAAGAGTGTTAAGAACGATTTTAATGCGTTACTAGATATGCTAACTAATTGTGTTCGTATGTGTGTCTTTTGTGTGTGTGTGTGTGTGTGTGTGTGGTGTGTGTGTGTGTATGTGTGTGTGTGATTAGATATTATTGGCTTTAGAGTTACAGTAATGTCTTTATGACATTATTTTGGTATTTTCTACGTGGAAGCTCTAAAGGAGTTCTCTTTGCTTACATTCTCGTTTTTTGGTTAAGTATACAACTATATTCCTGGTCTAATTTTACAAAAACTACAAACCTAAATTTTTGAAGGGATAGGATGCAGCTAAAACTTGCACATGATGGATACAGCTGTAAAAGAATATATCAACAGTGGTTAGAAAACTCAAACACTTGCTGACAAAACTGGGAAAAAACCAATTAGCTTATGATTGGGTTCTCGGCAATACCAAGAACTAAAAACAAATAAGTATGTGAATAAAGCTAAAAAAAATATTTAAACCCGTCATTTAATTTAAATTAAGCAAACTCTCGTGACACCTCTTTATCTTAACGACAGTAAAGCTTAATAAAACATTTTATTTCAATGAGTTTATCGCAGAAAAATTCCATGAACACTATTCGTGTGCAAGCTGGTAATAAATCCAAATGTTTGCCAAAGATAGTCTTATTTATCTGTAGATAAACCCGTTCCTAATAATAAAACAATGGCCCAATAAAGTAATTAAAATAAAACTGCTACAATCATTCTTAAAACTAACACATACACAGTATGAGTTACATTGTATGTAACAATTATTAATTTTAAATAAGGTAAGTTAGCAAGTATTAAATTTTAAAATGTACCTTCAGCAAACCTTTACGAATTTGGGAAAATGAGAGTCTTTTTTCACATAAATAAGCTCCAAAATGTCTACTGTCAAAACCAAACAAAAAATAAGCAGAAAAATATGAAATAGAGAAGTGGGAGAATATAATCATGTATACTATTGTAAACACATTAAAATACTGTTTAGAACAGAAATTCACCTTTCTGAAAACAAATCAAACAGAAAATCTCCATTATATATTTACTTTATAACTACATGGATAAAAAGTGTGGATTATTGTGTAGTAAATAATATACATTACACTGCTAAAAACTGAGCAATTATTCCGAAGCAATTATCTGTATCTGAAAGCTATCAAAACCTTATGAAGTTTTGTTGGAAATAATGGAAAAGGTAAAACGTTACCGTTAGCTATTGTAAATGATAAGTATGTTAAAGTAACGATTAGTAGAGATGCACTTCTTATCGGAACGACCACATAGAGCACTACAGACAACAGATGGTTATTGATTCTTGGTCCTAAGATACCCAACTCTCACTTATGGTTCCATGTGCCACACCCCGGCCAACTGCATTGGCCTGCAGGCTAAACTATATAAGGAAATCACTTAGTGATTGCTGGTATAAGTAAACTCCCACCTAATTGCAAAAGCTGATACGTTCGATGGCACTATTTTGTTCTGAGATCAAGAAATTGGTCCTAAAGGCGGATGAATCAACAAATGATCAACCGAATAAGAATGCAGAAGATAAAGAGAACCACTACATTAAAGACTCGTAGAGTACCCCCAGGCAAATCACCATGGAATTGACACTTCAATTACAAGACATTACTAATCATGAAAAACGGAGGTCAAGATTCGTCAGGATAGGAGAAACCATATTTATATCACGAGGTATAAACTCAGGTACTAAACATGCGAAATTCTCGTGAATAAATCCAACAAATAAGAAAATCTAATTTGGAATTTTCACATAAACTGTCAAAAGTCTATTTGAGGCTAAGATAGTCAGTGTCAGTAACCAGTAAAAAGGATGATAGTGTGTTATTTTATTAAGATAACAGCACAAAAGATCCGTATCTCAAAAATGGGGTAAGTATATTAGTAAAGGGGGACATCAAAATTTTTTTTATGTTATTTTTTATGCTGACCTCCATTTTGACGCCTTAAAATTTGTGAATAACAGTGTCAGAATAGTGCCCTGGGGGCGGGGTTAACCCCCAAAACTCCTCCCTTGGGTGCGCCACTGTACTAGTCTCGGATAGACTAATATTACTCCAAACACATACTTGACCAATCAAATTTAATATACTTCAAATCTATGCCCATAATGCTCATATTGCAGATAGGAAATATGACGATGAAGTCGAAAAGCTCTGTGGTCACATTCTAGACACCTTACTAAAGCTTAGTAAACACGAAATTTTATATATTATGGGCGACTTCAATGTTAAGTTGGAGAAGCTCAACAAAGTCAAACTGTAGGTGTTTATGGTCTCATACAGCATTATATGGAGGACAGAGATTATATGAATTCTTTGATATGATCATTGGAAACACATGGTATAAACTACTAAAGCGACGACTATATACTTGGAAACCCCATTTCCTAGGTATTTAAGAAATAAAATATAATATTCGAAATGACGTCAAAAAATCACTACATTTCCTGGAGCAGATATTAGATCTGATCACCAACTCCTGACCATGAACCCCAACAAGAATTTAATACTGATGAAAGCTGAAACTGACTACAATCGAAGCAGTAACATCTCCAGAAGATGCCAACCCCTAGTGTTGGCGAAACGTCGAAAACTAATCTCAGAAGACAACGGCCTAACAACCCGAACAAACAGTTTAACAGGTTAGACGATAGCCGTGAAAGCCTAACGCAAGAATGTAATAGTAGAATTAAGAACATCTGAGAACAACTGGAAGGTCCAAAGAAACTATGGAATGAATTTAAAGACTACGATAACGAAATCTGTCTAAATAAGATTATAGAATTAACATAATCAAAAAAAGTAAATGGATGACAGAAGATATCTTGAAATTGATGAATCAACGTCGACGTATTAAATCAAGTGAATCAGAATATAGACATCTACAGCGAAGAATTAAAAAAATTATAAAGTTAACCAAAGAAAAATGTATTTTTCCATATAGTTTTCTAGTCTAGGCATCAGCATTCCATTGTATAGAATGGAAACATGCACTCTCACTAAAACAATACGTAAAAGAATTAAAGCTGTCGAGATGTCGGCTTAACGATTACTGTTAAGGATATCATGGATGGAAAGAGTGGCACATCAAGAAGTTATACAACGGCTAAAAAAAGACCAGAGAGGTTCTGAATACTATAAAAAGCAGAAAATTGCACTAATTTGCTCATGTGATGAAAAATTCGAAATATGAACATGTAATTCCTGTTCCTCTTATGTACCATATCTATTGAAATTAGCGACCAGTAAGGCAAAATCTTTCTATTGTGGACTCGATGTATAAGGACGCTTCCTTCAGTTCTGGCTCAGTCTCTTATATTCTTGACATGTAATTATGAAGAGAAAAAAACAGCGAAACATGGTCATAAACGACGAAGAACAAACTGCACATAATACTCATTTAGGTCAGCTGCGGATAAAGCAAAGAGAATGGGGATTAGTGATTCAAGGGTTCTCGGAGGAAAATGCATTTAAAGAAATAAGGGAACAAGTCGTAATAAAAAAAAGAAGAAAGTTATATACTAGACTTACCAATTACCTTTTAAACTAACTGTACTAGTTGACAATAACAACAAAATCATTGTTAATAAAAACGAAATAAGAAAACAATGGCAACTGTATATATCAGAGTAGTTTGACGATGACAGATATAATAATACTGTAATATAACTGCTCTCAATCGATTCAAAACTGGCAGCGATAATCGCCTTTTAAGAGCAAGGATTCTCTTTAGACGAAAACCGGTAGAAACAGGCCACATAATTATTGTAATCAGATAGATCAAACTCAAATGCGACAGAAGGGAGATGAGTACAGAGGAGTATTAAGAAAAGGATTTGTAAAACATTATCAACAAGAATATTCCGACATGAATACAATTAATAAAGAAATGCAACGAAAGCTCTTGAATGCAGGACTGACTGTTGCAAAGAAAACAAAACATAAAGAAGACAGAATAAGGGATGGAACAAAACGAATAATGGAAAAGAGACGCACATTTCTAAGCGAAGGAAATCAAATCACCGATGGTTTTTAAAGAATTGAATATACAAATAAAGAAGGGAGTAAAGGAAGATTTAAGGATCTACAATGAAAACAACAAGGTAGAAAAATAATAGAAAAGAACCGAGGCCTGAAATGTTTAAGATTAAAGTTAGGAAAGCCTTTAATAATTTCATTGAAGGATAAAGATGGAGAAGAAATAAGAGGAAAAGAACGAAATTCTACAAGTTACTCAAACATTGTTAGTGATTTATATTCCTCAAACAAGAACCCAGATAAACACTGCAAAGGAAGATCTTAAAAAAAAGATAACGAATGTCAACTCAAAAATTCTCCCTAATATAGAATCCTTCGAAATAAAACAAGCTATGACACAACTAAAGAACAATAGGGCTCCGAGTCCAGATAGAATACTTGTAGAAATGTTTGAAGGAGGGGAGCGAAATTATTCTCGAAGAATTGAAAAATGTTTTTAAACGAATGTCTTCACAGAGGAGAAGTCCCATATAATTGGACAGAAAGTTTGACAATACTTCTCTTTAAAAAAAAAGAGACAGGGGAGATCTAAAAAGAACTATAGGCCAATCTCCCTGCTGTCCCAAATGTACAAACTGTTTATGAAAGTAATAACTAACAGGTTAACGTCGAAGCTCGATAGCTATCAACCGGTAGAGCAGGCAGGATTCCGAAAGGGTTACAGTACAGCTAATCATCTTCTTACAGTCAAAACGCTAATAGAGAAAGCCAATGAATATTACTTGAACTTATACATTGGATTCGTTGATTATGAAAAGGCATTCGACTCCATAGAACTTTGAGCAATAGAGAGAGCTATGAACAAGTGGCGCAAAATAGAAAACACTGGATTGATTTGGGAGAGGTCTATGTATAAAATTGAATTACTTAAGGCTAAAGAAGAAGAAGAAGAGAATACAAACTTAATGTTTTTATAAAGTGCAGTTTTTTAAAATATGCGATTATTTCCCCCTCTCTTCGTGTTATTGACGATATTGTTTATAATAATATGAAGTTTGTCATAAATAGTTTAACAGAGTTAAATGTTATAAATAGCACCAAAACGGTTATTCTAATGTTTCTGATAAACTGTATTGTACCTAGAAAATTACGTATTTGCCAGTTTACCATAAATAAGCTGGTTACGGGAACAAATTTTGTATACTGTACGATGAAGAAATTTTAAGCCTCTAGTGAGGTAATTTTTACAACCTGAATAATTAGACTAAATATACAAGAGATATGACTTGATTAAATAACCTTGATATAAAGATAACGCCGAAAAATTATATTTACAATGAGACTATAATTTACCATAGAAATTTCAGTATTATCTCACTTTAAAGTTCTTATCTACTTAAAAAATTTTAAATTATAAATAATAATTTTAAGAGCAGTTTCATCACTATAGGATTAAAACTAGGTTTTGAAGAGGCTTAGTAGTTTTCATTATAACTGACGTATGCGTCCTTGCCAAATTATACACGATATGTGTAATAAATTTTATAAATTAAAATTGAAAAAGTATTAAAATAAATTTTTTGCATATTATCTCCAATGTATGTTACAAGTAACGGACAGTAGTATGTTGTAGAAGAAGTTAATACAGGGTAGATAAAATGTATGTTTAAATAGTCTCTGTTTGTTAATTAATCTCTTAGTTGCTCCCAAGATTTAATGCACAGATAATATGATTAAACTTTAATAATAAACAAAATACCTTAGCAATAAATCGTATACAATTTACCTAAATATTTGATTTCCCTGTAAAAAGTCTAGAATCTAAATTGGTGGAACACAGTAAGGAATAAAGTTTGGGACGAAATATTGTATACAAATATACTGACTAAACACCCACATAGAGATTACTCTGCTTTTTAAGCGGTCTAGATTTGTTATTTTTCTTGTTTTAATTTTTTTAAATTATTTTCTTTACAATTTTCTGTCTCTAGTTTTTCTTTGGGGTAATGGTAGTACTTTTTACAATTGCAAATAAAGGACAAACTATTTCAGAGCTTGGCAACTCTGCTCCTATGCCAGCTACTATTTCCCTCCTAAGCATCCTTCCTAAAAGAAAACAGATCCCAATCCTGCACTTTATCTAATCCCCATATATCCTTTTCTTTCCACACTTCGACCGGAAGGCCGTTAAATACTCCTGACAATGGGCAGCATCTATCGGCAGTCCCAAGATAAGGCGCATAAAAAATTATTCTGGACCGTTGGATTTTCACAAATAAAGCTGTATTAGTAGAATGGTTGTAATACTGCGATGCAATAGGCAGGGAAATCCATTACATTCCCAAAAAAGTTATGCGTGATGTCCAAGAGAATGCCTCGGATGTTGTCACACAGCCCAGGTGATGATCTGATCCACAAAAATTAAAACCTCAGAAAATTAATTAATGTCGGTACATGGCACGTGCAACGGCTAAAGACAATCACAGGTAAGCTGCCAATTATTAAAAGAGAGATAACATTGAAATCACTGGACTAGCTTAGAAGAGGGCCATTTTAGAACACATTAAAAGTGTTTGCCATTCTAGTCTCATACACTCAATATCATACAAGTTTCCAGTTGACTGCGCCAACCAGCACAGCAAACAACATAAAATTGAAGAATTCTACGAAAAATTCCAAATAAAGAGCTAACCTAAAGAATGTACAGAGAAATCTCGGCATAGGTCAGAGAAACGAAAGAGGAGACCGCTTAATCGAGTTTGCTATCACAAATAACTATTTTATTATGAATACTCGATTTAAACTTCATGTACGTCGACTTTATAATTGAAAAAGTCATGGAGATAGGTTTAGAAATCTATCTAATTACATCCTTACTAATATTTGCTGGAGATCATGAATCCAAACAGCCAGATCATATCCAGGGGCGATATGCAGATCAGATCATACTCCCTTCGTAGCTAACCACAAACGAAGATAGACAAAGAGGATGTAATTAAGAAAAGATGGCGACCTTCTTCAAGAAGTGCAAAAAAGTATGCCCTCTATTCGAAAGGGAGCATCAGAAGAAATGTGGGAGGACTATTAAAAATTGTGTCATAACACCATTTAATCACTCAAAACTAAATAAGCCTGTGAAACAGAAATACTGGATTACAGATGAAACCCTTAAAAATAATTGAGAATTGAAGAAATCTTTGTCAAAGTGGAGTACATAGTGAAAGGGAAAAAGTGAATTTAAGAAACCTAAACAAAGAAATAAAACGAAGATGCAAGGCTCATAGACAACAAAACTATCACAATATATGTAAAGCAATTAGAATCCACGATCAACACAATCAGCCGAGATATCTATTTATAAAAATACACTACATAACAAGAGACTTTAAAGCCAGAACTTGGGACGTTAAAAACTACACAGGAACCCTGAGAATCAACAATGAAGATATAGCAGATAATCAACTGTATAAAGATAATCAACGCCAGGACTAAGTCCCTGAAAAAAAATCGAAGAAGAATCTAATATACTCAAGAATAAAATAAGACCAGCGATCATTAAACTCAAGTATAAGAAAGTACCAGATCCAGATATGATAATAGCAAAAATGCTCCAAGCCACAGAAGAAACCGAAATAAAATTGCTTTACTTGCTCTGTAACAAAATATATATGCCATGCAATAGCCTGACTGAGAGATTGAAAACTTTGCTACAAAGAGAAATACTCCAAGAGAACTGGAATTACCAAAGGTAGAGGTACTCGAGAACACCTTCTGAACGTAAGACAAATAATAAAAAGATCTACAGACTGTTTCAAGTTAAGAATTCACAACTGAACAGATAGGCCAGTGCATTTCTTACGGGCGTATGTTGCCAATAGTTCACGGGACTATGCAGGGCCGGCCGAAATAACCCATTCTTTATTTATATTCAAATTTTTATTTATATTTTCCAATGTTAATCAAATTTATTTTAAAAAGATAGGTACGTATCTATTTAATAAGCTTAACGACTACAATTACTTATAAATATGGTTACATTTTCAGGGAAGTGATTTTAAAGATTATTAGAAAAATGTCTTTATTAGTGGTTAAAATATTAGGTTTTACGCAATTGGTTAATTATTATGGCACAGGTAATTCTGACAGCTTAGGTGTCAACTCTCAAAATTATTTATAAAATATTACTTTCACAATAGTTAATAAATAGAAAGCAATAATAATTAAGATATTGTGCTTAAACTTCCATTATCGGGCAAGCCGGGCTAACAGGCCCTAACAGTAAACAATATTGATTACTTTATAATTGACTATTAATAGTTTTCTAATTCTCTTTATGTACTTAGTCATTCCAAACAATAGTGTCATTTGGAAAGCACATTTGGAAAGCAGACAGATTTATGAGTTATAGATAAATGAGCGGTATGTTTTTCAAAATAGTGTAATTAGGTGAAGTGGAGATTATATGTTTGTCTGTATACATAAGCCCAAACTGCCCGATTACGTTTTTAAATTCTTCTGCCCGGACAAGGGTTAAGGCATAACCATCGCGCACTCAAATCTCAAGTGTAAAAAATTATATTGTTAAAATGGATCCAGTTTTGCCGTTTAAAAGTGGTCAAATTTTACATCTGAGTGCTAAAAAAGTGATCTTAAACGTAGTGAGATACCACATTAATTTGCTTCGAGATGAAAGTCAACGTATTGTATTCGACAAAGTATCCGCGATGACAGGAGTGTCAGTTCGTACGATTCAAAAAATCGTACAGGAAGACAAAGAAGGTGAGCTTTCTGAGGTAAAAACAAACAGAAAAAGAACCCGTTGCCGAAACAACTCCAGAGACTATACTTACGATGAAGGTGTTCGTATCGGCGTTCGTCGAACAGTGCATAGTTTTTTTTTTGAAAACATTCCTCCTACTTTGAATCGTCTTCTGCCAAAAGTGAACCAAGACGAAAACTTGCCAAATTTTACCCGCAGTACAATGTACAGGTTGTTAAAAGACATGAACTTTGTTTATGCAAAACGTGATAAAAGTGCCGTGCTAATAGAACGTCCTGATATAATTGCATGGAGGCATGGATATTTAAGGGCCATTAAACAATATCGGGCTGAGGGCTATGACATTGTGTATTTGGATGAGTCATGGGTCAATGTGGGGCACTCGGTTTCCAGAGAATGGAAAGACAAAACCGTCACCTCGGCAAGAGATGCGTTCATAAAAGGGCTAAGTACTGGACTAAAGCATCCCACTCAGCGTGGACCACGTTTCATCCTTGTCCATGCCGGAAGTGAAAATGGTTTTGTAAACGGTGCTGAAATGTTTTTCCTTGCAAAAAAAAACAGCGCTGATTATCACGACGAAATGGACGGTCCGTGTTTTGAGAACTGGTTTGAAAACAAACTGTTGCCCAACTTAGTTCGAAAAACGGTTATTGTTATGGACAATGCTCCATATCATAGTGTAAAAACCGAGTTGTTGCCTAACCAATCGTGGAATAAGAATAACATTATGGACTGGTTAAGACAAAAAGACATATTTTTTGAAGAAAATTATCTGAAGTGCGAGCTTTTGGAGGTAGTCGCGCAATTTAAACAAAATTTTGATAATTACAAAATTGAAGAACTTTGTAAACAACAAAATAATGTCAAAGTGCTTCGTTTGCCTCCATACCATTGCGAATTAAATCCAATTGAAATGGTATGGAGCCAAGTAAAAAGGCATGTGGCCGTAAATAACAGCACCTTCAAAGCGAAGGATATGGAGGACCTCATAAAAAAAGCGTTTTCAAATGTTACGTCTGATAACTGGAAAAACTATATTCAACATGTAATGACTCTGGAGAAAAAATTTTGGGAAGTGGACGGTCTAATGGAAGACGTAACTCCCATAGTTATAGATTTATATGATAGTAGTGACAATTCCGATTTGGATATGGACGAAGAATGTACATAGTTTTTGATAATTGTAATATTGTAAATATATAAATGTCAAACTAAAAAACCAAATAATTTGTTACATTTCTATGGTTCTGTTGTATTTTTTTTAAAATATACAGAAGTTTTTATTGTTTTTTTATGTTTTTTACTGACACTAATAATATCTACCACAATACTCACTCAATTTGTTCATTAAACAATTAAGAATATTTTTAAGAGTCTGATGATGACCTAAGCCGAAATTTAATAAATAACTGTTGTGAGAAAAAGACATGTCTTTAATTTTTATTTTTCAAAAAAACAAAAAAAATTTAAAGTTACCTAAGTGAAAAAACGTCTAATGTGCAATATAACATGCAGTTCGGCCCTGCTTTTTCGCTGCAACTCCACTACTCTCGCCTATCTCAGTCTATCGGTAGTTCTGGCATCACCGCTTCCCATAAGGCTCCTTTATGAATTCTTAACTTGACACAGACAGTAGGGAATTCAATATCTCACTATACATTTGTTTTATAGATTATCGCAAAGCGTTCGACAAAGTCAAATGGCAGCACCATGGCAGACACTAAAAGAAGTAGATGTACCACAATACCTTATTTCGCTCATAACTGAACTATACGAACACAGTACTGGAACAGTCAAAGTGCTTGACACACTCGATATAATTGCTAACAATTGTTTATCTTATTAGCAATGAATAATAATGAATTGTTTGATTATTTGTCTATCCCTAACAATAATAGTCTGGGGCAGTGATGGATCATAAAGAAAAGAATTAATCACAAGGAATTAATTAGTCTAGTATTTAAAATCAAGTAGAGATCTTACATTCTTTATAAGTGAAAAATGAAGTTTTATCTTTTGCATATTTTGTTTAATACATATTGTTATAACTAAATTTATCAAAAACAGTTGTTTGATATCTGTATCAAAGAGTGTCACGAAAAAGGTTTTTTTTTATTAATTTCTCTGGTCTATAATAGCGACTTTGTAAGCATCTTCTAGTTGAGTATATTGACAATAATTTAGAACCAGAAAGAATGAAAATGAGAAAAATGCAAAATATTATAACTTATCGAAGTATCGTTAGTTGCAGAACCTTCATAATATCAGACCTCGGACATGTACCTTAAGTAAAGTACAGACTGCAGTTCCATGATTTATCCTCATTCTGTAATGTCCTTAACACTTATCCAATGTTTACGTCCAAATACAGTTCCTTGGATAGTCCTGTAAAAAAATAGATATAATTAATACACAAACGACCTTTTTCCGTTTCAAACAAAATTATCAACAAAACCTTTGTTTAGAATTAGAAGACATTTTACCTGCCTTAGTTAATATTTTCATTGTTTGTATAGTCGAGTATTAAATGACCATATTCTAATCTTTTGAAATATTTATAAATTGTGTATTGACAAAACCAATTTTAAAGTAAGCTATTTAGTTTTTCTCTGAAACCGAAATTAGGCTTTTCCAAAATTATGGTAAACACAATTTGAGCTTTTGATTGGACGGTCGTTTTTAAATGGGAATTTGTGAGCCGATCAGGAGACCGGAGGAGTTAGTTATATTTTGGTTATCGAAAGGAAACAGTTTTTTGTCTCAAGATAGGGTGTGGTTCGTGAGTTTGGATACCGGCGTAACGAAAAGAAGTGAATAGTTTGCAGAAGGAGATAACAAGTAGAATAAAAGAGGTCCTTGTATCTACTGTGGGCATTTTATAAAGTATATGTGAAAGTATTCTTACGGCATCAACTTGACAAAAGGAGGTCCTGGTGTCATAAATAAGTAGCTGAGTTTGGAGAAGTGAATCAGGTGTTTTTTGTGTAGTCTGCAGGAGGTTTGCAGAGACGTTAAGAAGGAGCCGAGGTGCCAAAGAGGAGAGATCACATCGTTGAGGAGACTGGACTTTTCTGGGTATGTTCCAACATACAACTCAAGAAGAAAATAAGCTGTAAGTGTTTGTACAATTGAATTTTATATCTGTGAAGGATCGGTTTGACATCATGGTCATTAGCATTCAAATTTAAGAACTGAGGTTTTGTTAGGCTAATCAAAAGTTTAAAGTTTTGTTGTTTCTTGTTTCAAGTAAAGAAAATTTTAAGTAAAATTGGTTTTCACGTAATATAAATGTATGTAGCTTTATAATCTTATTATTATAAAAATTTGATTTATTTTTCTTGTATGCTGATTGATAAGATAACGACAGAATTGAATAATTGTTTTATTCGTTCATATAAAATAAAGAAAACGTAACTCTTTGTAATATAATATATCTTGTATTCTTATCCTTTCTTCTCTTCCCGATAAAAGACAACTAGAAAATCTTTTGAATCCATGGAACACAGGTAATATAAGGATTATTTTACTTTTGATAACAAATAAGTATTGGCTCAATAAACTAAGATTAAAGTTAAAATTAAACAATCATTAATAATATATTATATATTATATATTTATTAATATATATATATATATATATATTATTTACTATAAATATATATATATATTATATATTATTATATATAATTATAATATTAATTCAAAACAAGAAAGTGGAATATTTCCAGATCTCGGACATATTAAACGTGAAGAGAGATACAACTTGCTCCAACTAATTATGCAGGAAAGATCCAAGGAAAGAGATGCATAGGAAGATGTAGAATATTATGGCTGCACAGTGCACAACCTACATCACTATCACTATCCCTTACATTCCAGGAATGTACGGGATAGTGATGCGCAATACACAGCCTCTCTATTCAAATGTCAACCCTCACCTGCCCGTGAGATTATCTAGATCACAAACGAGGCCTCTGGTATCCGAGTAATTGCCGGTTATAAGCAATCCCCCACTTACTGCTTACCAACAGACTTTGGTGGAAGAGTCGGTAGTGAAAGGGCAAATTTCTTGTCCTAGAAATGGAAAGTTGTTCTAAAGGGGGACGAATCAGACATGGTCAACGGCGTGGAGATCCATAAGGGCAACGGGAAACCAATGCATTAAAAGGCTCATAGAACATCTCTAGTTAGTCATCATGGACTAACAATACAACCAAACACTCTACTGATCATGAAACTCGGCAAACAAGACAAGACTGCAATGGCCTCCCCGGTCTTCAACATGCAAAAATCTTGCAGAAGTAGCGACTTGGAATGTAAGAAAGTCTACATCAAGCTGGAAAAGTACATAATGCCGTTTAAAGAAATGGAAGGCTAAATATAGATATTTTAGGAATCAGCGATGTCCAATGGCCCGACTCAGGAAAAATAAAATCAACAATAAAAACAATATATTATTCAGAAAGTGAAGGACGGTTCACACAGATATGGTGTCGGGATAATACATTGATGAAGCTGTAATAAATTTCACTCCAACTCCAATAGGAATTATACTCTTACAATTAAACCAGAACAAACAATTAGAGAGCAATATTGAAACTTTCTACGAAGACCTAGACAACATTTTAAAATCATTAAAACGCAAGATGTAACATATATATGGAAGACTTTAACGTAAAGGTTGGGGAAGAAAAGTAGAAGAACGTACAGGAGGATATGGTCTGGGCACCCCGAAAGGGGGTGACAGGCTTATCAAATTTTGCCCAAAACAATAATTTATGTGATAGCTAATTCATTATTCAAAATGCCAAAGAGAAGACTCATATGCCTGGAAGTCACCAGCAGATCAAGAAGAGAGAATTGTAAGAGAACCAAATAGACTATGTATTAAGTTAGACAAAGATACAGGAAACGCAATTATATCTGCAAAACTATCCAAGTGCCGACATAGGATCAGATCACAATCCAGTAGTGACCAAAATTAGGCTTTAAAATGAAAATAATAAAAAGAAAGAAAAACAATGCAAAAATTCGATACAAGTAAATTAAGGAACCTACACATAAGGAAACGCCGTGGCATATGAATCACCAACGGATTAATAGCTGTTAAACAACAAATTTACAAAATACTGAGAACGGATAAAAAATGGTTATTAATGAAGATAGAAATAGATAAAAGTCAAAAAGAAATTCTAATACCAACAGATATATAAAAGAGATAATGGATGACGGAAGAAATTTCGAGATTTAATGAAAGACGTCAATATGGCGTTTAATGAGAAAGACGTCAATATAAAAACAAAGATAATCAGGGAGTACAAAAAAATGGATAAACAAATAAATACAGAATTAAGAAAGCGAAAGTACAATGTTAAAGAAACAATGCGCAGAAATAGAAGAATACCAGAAAAGACCTGATAGTTTTGACACACATAAAAAAATTAAAGAATTATCTCACAACAATAGAACAAGAAAACCGGGTGAATGCTGAAACATGCAAATGGAAAAGTTGTGTTGAATACTAACAACAAATTAAAGAGATGGACAGAATACATCAATGAACTGTTCAAAGACAATAAAACAGAACAGAATGGAGATAGAAGTAGAAGAGGATATGGTTTTAAAGATATTAAAAGAGGAAATTAAAATGGCATTAAAAACAGCAAAAATGGTTAAAGCAGTAGGTCCAGACCAAATACCAATAGAAACCTTAAAAGCATAAATGATGAAACCTTAGACAGCATAGTAGACTTATTCTCAGTATAAAAAACAGGACACATACCGAAAACAATGGTTATTCTCCACCTTTTATGCTATCCCTAAAATTACAAACGCTAAATATTGCAGTGAATACAGAACAATATCACTAATAAGTCACATCTCAAATTATTCCTGAAAATAATACATGGTCGTATAAATAAAAAACTGGAAGAGGGAATAGATGATAGTCAGTTTGGGTTCAAGAAACAAACTAGGAACCAGAGAAGCGTTTATTTGCTTTTAATGTGTTAGCTCAAAGATGCATGGATATGAAATGTTGATGGTGCATGTTTGTTACGTTGATTTTGAAAAGCATTAGACAAATGTAAGACATGAAAAATTAGTCCAAATTCTAAAGACGAAAATATATAGACCATAGGACTTACGAATAATAAGAAACCTCTACTGGAATCAAAGAGCACAAATTGTAATATATAACGAACTTAGTCCAGAAATTGAAATCAGGAGAGGAGTTAGGCAGGGATGTTGTTATGTCCCCATTACTATTTAATGTATATAGTGAAGCCATTTTTGAAGAAGCATTACTCTCTCAAAGTGAAGGAATAATAATTAACGGAAGATCTATCTAACAACATAAGATATGCAGATGACACCATGATTATGGCAAGCTCTGCTGAAACAACTCCAATTACTGCTAAACAAAACAAACAGTTTCTGTGAAAAATATGGACTAAAATGATATAAAAAAGACCAAATACATGATAATAACAAAGAAAACAAATATACCAACAAACATACATTTGGGAAATGTTCTTATAGAAAGGGGTTGATAAATACAAATACCTAGGAATCTGGGATTTCAGACAATAAGGATCAAACAACCGAAAATAAGAGCCAGTGATAGAAATAGCAAGAAATGCGTTTGTAAAAAATGAAAACAGTTCTCTGCAACAAAGACCTTAGATTAGAACTGGGAGTAAGAGCACTGAGATGCTAACGTGTTTTTGATACTGCAATATGGACTTGAATCTGGACATTAAAGCAAGAACACTATAAATAAGTTACAATCCTTTGAAATGTGGTGTTACAGGAGGATGCTTAGAATAGCATGGACACAGAAGAAAACTAACACGGAAGTATTGCGAGAAAATGAGCAACTAATGCGAAATAATAAACACAATATAAATAAGGGAAGTTACAATATCTGGGACACGTAATGAGGGAACAGCTGATATGAACTACTAAGGCTGATAATACAGGAAAGATAAGAGGAGGAAGGAGTATAGGAAAAAGGAGAGCAGTGTCATGGTTGAAGAATTTTACGATGATTGCCGACCTCCGTCGTGGAGATGACACTTGAAAAAAAAAGGGGAGATATATATCAAATAAGTACTTACATTTACTTAGAAATAAGAATATGAATAGGAGGTGTATCGCGGAATTGCATTTATTTGGGTAAAGAAAATTATTTTAACCTGCAATTGTTGATTAAAAAATAACATCATAACAAGTACATCAACTACTATTGTTATTTTAATCGTACAATAAGTAAAATATATTAACACCTCTAAAATTAACCTTGTTTCATTAATACATAACTAATTTTTTAAAATTCATAAAGGCAACTACACAAATATAAAACGACCATAGTATTTAGACCTTGAGCCAATATTAGTCGATGAATTTTATCAAGTTTTCAGCCTTATTACCATAGTTGTCAACAGTCGTACTGATATACTATATGCAAGGTACGATAATAATAGAATGTAAATAAAATGGGCCGCGTTTGTAGATAATTATCACCATTTAAAATTGTATTTATAAATTTGTACACTCTATCGTAGTTACACGGTTATATTCGTACATCAGTATACACTGATAATATTAATTTATCCGTTCCGTCGTACGTTTTCATTACCAAAGCAAAAGCCTTTTTAAAAAATGGAAATTTTAAATATATTTTTAAATATTGTGATCTTGACATAACTTTTTTTTAAACTACTAGTGAATAAGAAATAAAGAATATTCGCTTACTCAAGGAAGTGAATTTGACATGTCAATTATCAGCTACAAATAATTCAGCGGTATATCGGTCGTTATACCTAATACCTTTATAAATTTCTTTTTTAATGCTTGATCAAAAAGTGAATGTAAATTGTCTTAAACATGAATTTAAAGAAATGCTAAAAAGACTAGAAGCGAAGCGATATATGAAATATATGAAATAAACAGAACGCAAAATACATATAACGACAATACCTGAACATAATCACAGATCACAGATTAAATCAGAAGAAGACATATATAAATTCGAAGAAGATAGAAAGATCCCAACACCTAGAAGTGAAATTCACCAGAAGTCCACATTTATGAAAGAAGAAATATAAGCGAGAATTATGCTGGTTATTGTTGTATCTTTGCTCTAATATTATAATTAAAGTAAAACATAACTAGAAGAGTCTAAAATATGAATATATAACAAGACCTTTAGCATTTATATGCAAGTAAACATGGACGAATGAACAAATTCTAACAAATCATGCTCAAAAGTGTGGGAAAGAAATGTCCTCACGAAAAATAGACCAAAATATCAAAAACTGGTAAAAAAAAACTAGAGAGGATGTATCGCGAACTGAATATTATAGGGAACATAAAATCACAAAACTAAGGTGGCTGGGGACATTATCCAAAGGATGTCAAACACGAGACACCCAAAAGATTACTAAACGGAAAGAATAGGAGAAAAATAAGAAGAAAGGCAAGGCCGAAAACCAGGTGGAAGAAAGATGTTGAAAAAGACGTAGAAGAACAATAAAATCCCAAATTGGAAAAATAAAGCAGGAAACAGGAAGAGACTGGAAAAAAAAGTAAACCAAGCATGTGCCTTCTAGGACTGGAACTCTGAGATAGGC
>NW_027313385.1:0-21956 GCF_040954645.1 Diabrotica undecimpunctata | reverse complement strand
ACGCGCTATCTCAAAGTACATAGTTTTCGCTTATAAGTTGAAAGCTCTCCTGTATTCAAGGCTTGTAAAAGACATGATGCCATTTGGTTCCCACCACGACCCGATTGTCCTTAATGCCAGATGCACATTATCCCATCTGCAGTATCTTGCATGTGTATTCCAAAATTGTAGCATGACAATTGGCGGCTGTAATACATACTACTATGCGTCAATTTGGGAAGCGAAAATACTTTTTGTAGATCCATGGTAATGGTACAGGTATCGCTACATGGAAGAGTACTGCTCGTACTATCTTCTTGAAAAACATTAAGAGCCTTATCTGTTTTTCTATGATGTAATTCCAACTCATTTTTAGCTTTTCTGGATATACTAAGGTCTTTGTCCTTGCCTCTTAAAAAAAGTAAATCACAAGTTTTACAGGTGTCAACTCTAGGTTTTCTAAAAGAAAGATTCGGAAAATCCTTCATAAAAACTTTCCTATAGAATTTGTATGTTGTGGTGCTGTCAGGATGTTTTATTTTAAAAGAGTTGTATAGCTTATTAACATTGAGGTTTGGACTGAGATATTCCTTTTCACTTTTTGAACGACTGTAGTGGCTCTCTTCCCTCGGGAAGCTATTGATGTGATTATTTACCATCTGTCTGTCATGAAGAGTATACTTAAATTTTCTAACACCTCCTCGTTTATCCTTAAAGGTTGTATGTTCCTCCTTTTTACGCCTAACAAGCGTAGTAATCTTTTGCGGACTTATAGCAAATATTTCCAAAAACGTTTTTTTTACAAACTCTTTTCACATTACCTTCGCCATCTGAAACAAAAAAAGCTACGGTACACTGTCGTCTACTTTCTGATGAATCACTTGCAATAATCCCATGAGATAGCTGCCTTGCTCGTTGAGTTCAAGGCCATGATACAAGTCGAAAAGCTTAATTTTCATATCCACCACGTCTCTACAGCTGAATTTACATTTGCACGTGATCTAAAATAGAAAAATCTCATAATAATATATCATATCAACAAAGCCAAAGTAGCAATAAAAAAGTTTTAGGTAGCTATTCACAAATTTCAAGCGAAATATCTGTTAAAAATCTCGTACTAACCTCATTTTTTGGAATGGCCTTTCCAAGTTTTTGCAGCTTACATTTTTGTGTAATGTAGGGCTTTCCACTCAATCTAGCTTCACTCTGTTTTTTTCTTGACGATATTGTTTTCTTTTTATCATCAAACGCACTAGAATCCATTGTATTTACTTTAAAACACAAATTCATCAATCGATTCTAACGACAATACGTCAACCTGCAAATGGCACTTAGATCAATTAGCACAGCACATGATCTCGGACTTACAGGCGGCTCCATCTTTGGGCTTCGTTTGCAATCACTAGAGTAAAGTTAGCACGTAGATCTCATAGGGGGACATTGGCATAGGAACATAGATCATATTGATTGAATAAAAACAAAATTTTATGTTTGGCACTTAGATCACTTAGCTTGGACACTCTTCAACTATATAAATATGTGATTATGATTTTTGATTATAGAATTTTATTTAGAAGAGCTCTCTCGGCCATCCATGATTAGCACCAATTTTTTTATCATTTCCTGGACCTTAAAATTTCCCCAGTCCAAGCCAAAACTCCAGAACAGGCTTCGGTCTAAGGATGCGTTCATTACGGAGATCATCGCATGGTGTCCTCGCCTAGAGCATAGCACTGACAGCGAACGCTCGCATTTAAAATAATGCATTTATTTTACGTGGCGATGATAATATAAACCATCTTATGGTCCGAACGAGGGTTGGCGCCTCGTTATGAACGCACACTAATGCGTTTCTTTACTTGGATTTTTTAGGTAAGAAAACAACGAATCTGAATATCAATAAATTTTAATTATTAATAATTTCTACAATATGTACAAATTTACATGTCACATATAAAAAATAGAATCTATAAATTTTTTAAAGTTTTTAAGAGTGCTGAATTAATTTACAAGTAATATACGATGTTTTTATAGACAAATCAAATAAGAAATACAGTTAAAAAAACTTATTCGTATCAACAGCGTTTAGTAAATAGAAATTTTCATTAAACTTTAATAAGTTTTTAAATTTGGAGATACTAATTAATATAATAATAAAGGAGTAGATAATAAATCATTAACAAGAAAAGTTAATTCTTTAATGAGGATTGTAGGTAAATCATATATGATCCTACTTTTTCAATCTCTTCGCAATATTACAAATGATAATTTCACATGCGGACACTTAAAGATTGGTTAAAATTAGAAAAATTCTATTTTTTTTCTCTTTTTTTCGTTGCTATATCTCTGCAACCATGCGTTTTAGAAAAAATTTGTACGATCAAAAAAAGTTTGGCAATTAAATTTACTACTAGATAAAATTGATCAAAAATTGAAAAAATAATTAAAAGGGTAAAAGAAATAATAAATTAGACTTACTCACAATCAATTTAATTTAACTATCCAGACGACCGGTTTCGCTTTCTATAATATGCAAAGCATCTTCAGGTCACGATACAAAGTTAAATAATTGCTGAAATAATAAACCCATATTAGGGTGTTGTCTAATAAAGATAAACAAAGATTTTAGATGTTATTTTAGATTTTTATTGTATTAGATTTTATGTCTCTCTCTCTCTCTCTAAAATCTAATACATAACATAAAAAACTCATTGTCTCCAAGTAAGAGATGTAGTACTTTCAAATCCTCCCCTTTTTAAATTTAATGTCTGTTTCGTCCCCCCGTTTTTAAGTGTTTTCTGTGTGTCTTAAAGTGTCCTCAATTTTAATTTTTAACTTTATATATTGGACTTTACAACCATTTGCCACATATTGCAACAGAACTTTATTAAAGAAAGAAATTTGATAATTACAAGTTGATATAATTGCGCACCCACACAATTTGTACATCTATTCTCATTCATTGTCTCACAACTGTCACCTTCAAAAACAAAAATCTCAATAAATAACACACATTTCATAAATATATCTCTATAATAAATATAAATAACTTTTAAATAACTTAATGGTATAGAACATTACTTTCATCAAACAAACAATCACATTACACCTATCTCTACTTCATTGGATAAAATCTGTCTCCTCAAGAACTTCCCCGTTTACTGTCAAACAATTACAATAGCAGACTTGAGTTCTCCAATCAACAATACAAGATAGTTTGAACCATGTTCTTTCAACCATCAATTAATAGAGTACCGGCATGTAAGTAATGTTTTATTTATTTGTTCATTTATTAATTCATTACAGTTTAATAGACTATTTTACCAATTAGTGGGTCTTACCTTGTCTGCTTAAACATTTTATTCATTTTGAATAACCACAGACATGTAATATTGGCATAATTACTGTAATTTATATTATTTATATCATCTATCTTTGTTTATCTTTATTAGACAACACCCTAATATGGGTTTATTATTTCAGCAATTATTTAACTTTGTATCGTGACCTGAAGATGCTTTGCATATTATAGAAAGCGAAACCGGTCGTCTGGATAGTTAAATTAAATTGATTGTGAGTAAGTCTAATTTATTATTTCTTTTACCTTTTACAAATGATAATTTCACATGCAGACACTTAAAGATTGGTTAAAATTAGAAAAATTCTATTTTTTTTTCTCTTTTTTTCGTTGCTATATCTCTGCAACCATGCGTTTTAGAAAAAATTTGTACGATCAAAAAAAGTTTTGCAATTAAATTTACTACTAGATAAAATTGATCAAAAATTGAAAAAATAATTATTATTATTGCAAAAGAGATGTGGCGGGACGGTATGGATGGTAGCAAGGAATTTAGAAGATACAGTTAATGAAAGAACAGACTAGAACGTGAGTGGAAAGGAAAAAGAGAGAGAAGGAGAATAAAATATATGAATATTTTTTGTATGTTTGACATTTAAGTTGTTTTTTTAATAGTAATAAATTAAATAAAATTAGGATTAATATGATAAAACAGTAGGTAAAAATCATATTTCTGAAAAAACACTAACGATAAGAATTAGAAGAAAAATATTTAGCGCAAAACTGTGTTGTTTTTATTACTATAGTAAATTTTAACTATGCATGTAAGTTTTATTTAATTTTAATGAATGTGCTGGTCTGATTATCTGTCTTCATTTTATATTTTATAATTGGCATAACAGATTTGTTTGTAGTAAAGAGAAAGACAAAAATCAAACCATAATAACTGGATTATTGCTTTTATAACAACATGCAGGATGTTCCAATCAAAGATAATTATAACTTATAGATGTATAATTAATAATATTATTCACGTTCTTTAATCCCTCGAATTTGGAAGATAAGATGTAAATATTTCAACTAATAGAGAAAATTTAGTTAGAAACAATCTATTTGCTCTCCGTTTTCAAACAAAATAATATAATAATAATAATATATAAAATAATAATATAAAATAACGGAGAAAGACTTATCAATCTCTGTGAAAGTAATAGACTCAAAATAACTAACGGATATTACTGTCACAAAAACATACACAAATATACATGGTTTCAACCAACAAGGAATCTTAAGTCTATAATAGATTACGTGATAGTTAAACAAAATTCACAAATACTCATTAGAGATATTAGAGCTATGAGAAGAGCAGTATGCGGATCAGATCAGAAGGTCAGGGCAAAAATAGTTTTCCCATATAGATTAAAGGACAGTGTCTCATCAAGCCAAGACGAACAACTTTTAGAAAGAATTGATCTTCCTCAATACAATCTGTCCAGTTTAATTCATGAGAGCACCCGCACACTATATAAGACTCGAATGGACTCCAAACTTGACGAAACACTAACAAATACCAAATGCATATATGAGAATATAATATCAAGTATTCATCAAACAGCACAGGAGGTCTTAGGAATCAAACAAAATAAAATTAGTAACAAGCTTTGGTGGAATGAAGACGTTGAAAATGCGGTAACAGAAAAGAAAAGATTATACCATAAGTGGTTGAATACAAAAGATGACGCAGACAAAGACCTATACAATGAAATGAAGAAGAAAACTAGAAAGATAATTATGACCTCCAAAAATGGGATATGGGATAGAAGGTGCAGAGAGATAGAATCTTATATTGGAGGACGACAATGCACTGAGGCGTGGAAGTTTATAAACTCTGTTAAGAAGCTGACTAACGAGAAAGTGATTCTAAATCCCATAAATCTCGAGGATTGGACACACTATTACAAACATCTATTAAATGAGAACAGAGACGTTTTTAAAGAAGATATGAATTCATCAAGAATCGAAATTCTGGGAGAGCATATTACCATAGATAGCAACATAGTTCAAAAAGCTATAGCAGGGATGAAGAATGGAAAAGCAAGTGGACCAGAGGGAGTAACTACGGAATTAATAAAGAATGGCTCAGAGAAATTACACAGAATGATCACGGTGATATTTAACGAATATATTAATGGACATCCAACACCAGATGAATGGAAAACAGCATATATGACCCCAATATATAAAAAAGGTGACAGGAGAAATTGTAAAAACTATAGAGGGATATCGGTCACAAGCTCAATGAGTCGACTATACGGTCGAATACTACGGGACCTGATAGAGGAAGATTATCAATCGTCTGAAGACGAAGAACAAGGAGGATTTAGAGAAGGTCGTTCATGTACAGATAACATCTTCTGTCTTAAACAAATTATAGAAAAGAAAATTGTGACAAATAGAGAGTTACATATGACTTTTGTAGATCTTGAGAAGGCATATGACACAGACCCGCTAAATAAACTATGGGAAGTCCTGGGCACATCAAACATACATCAAACATTGGTTAGTGCTCTCAAAGATCTATATTATGGTTCAGACTCCCAAATGAAATTCGGAAACCTCTTAGCTGAAAAATTTGCAGTTACTAAGGGTCTCAGACAAGGATGTTGCATCTCTCCGACTCTATTTAATATTTATATCTCTGCAGCTCTGAAACAATGGAAAATAAAAGTCAAAGGAATGGGTATACAATTGAACGATCAGGATTACATATATACTTTACAGTTTGCAGATGATCAGGTGGTGATCTCAAATGACAAAGATGACATGGAATACATGCTTAGAAAACTAATTGAAAAATACCAGAAATGAGGATTAAATATCAATTTAGAAAAGACAAAATACCCCTCAATTGGAGCTGAAGCAGAACAACTCGATATCGATGACAATCAAAAAATAAATCCATGCAACGAATATAAATACCTGGGCGTCATTTTCGATCGTAGTGGAAAAGACGAACGAGAAATAGAACATCGAATTGTACGAGCACGAAGAGCTATAGCATGTTTGAACGGAGTTCTATGGAGTAAAGAAATACCAAAGAAAAGAAATGGAACATCTATGAGACAATGGTTAAAACTAGCCTACTTTATGGAGCTGAGACATGGAGAATAACCGAAAAATATAAGAAAAAGGTTGAAGCCACAGAAATGGATGGCATCAGAAGATCGATGAGAATATCAAGAGCCGACAGAATACGGAATGAAGTGATAAAACAACAAATGGGTATGGAGGTCACTATAGTTGAGGATATTGAGAGAAAACAGCTCATATGGTATGGGCATGTGAGCCGAATGGGGGACGAAAGATTGCCTAAAAAAACGATGATGTGGCAACCCCCAGAAAAGAGGAAACTAGGAAGACCACCATAGAGCTGGAACCTGGGAGTTAGGAAAGCGATTAGCGCTCGAAATCTGGACGAAGACCTAACTCAAGACAGAATACAGTGGCGTTTGGGAGTCGGACAACGTCGTAAGACGTTATGAAAAACCGAATATATATATATATATATATATATATATATATATACTTAATATTTTATTAATTGCCAGTTACCAAAATCATTTTTTTACAAAGACGTAAAATACATTAACACTGGGTACCAGGGAATAACGATGAATGTAAAAGATAAGCAAGGAAACCTGATAGTGGACAAAGACCAAATATGTGAAAGGTGGAAAGAATATTTCGAAGAGATGCTAAATGACGGAGTGACTACTGAAGAAAATTATAATGTTCCTAAACCTCAAATAGTAATAGAAGAAATACCAAAGCCCACAAGAGAAGGAATTGAAGAAATAATAAAAGATATGAAAAATCAAAAAGCCCCGGGGAGAGCGGCATTGTGGCAGAGAACATAAAATATGGAGGAGAGGTCTTAATAAACCAACTTGGTGAGCTAATACTAGAAGTATGGGAAGAAATGCCTCAAGAATGGAATAAGTCGATTATAATTCCTATTCGCTCCGTGCGTGACTGACGCGACACCTACCGCCTTCATCTGACTGTTTTGGACCTACCAATTTTCAGGTTAAACATATGACATATGTTTGACATTGTTAAATACAGGCGAAATTGACAATTAATAATAATTAACTTTTTAATTATATTTTTTCAGTTTATGTACAAAATAAATGTAGTATTAAAAACTGGGTTTCTCAAAATTCATCATAATATATCTTTTTAACCCCAAACGGAAAAGAAAGGGAAAAATCTAGTACTGGCAAATCAAGTTTTTTACGTGAAAGAGCATATAATTAAAAACAGTAATAGTAAAAGGTATGATATAAAAGCTAAAGTCATCAGGCACTCTGCAGTTAGCTTGAAGCCTTATAAAATATCATTTAAGGTAAATTATTTAAATATTTCCTATTATGTGATATTTACTATTTCATACTAATAGCACGGATCCATCTTTTTCTTTTCTCTAATTTATATGTAATCTTTGGGAACCTATAAAAACTACACTTACTATTTTTGCTATTATTAGCACAATTAAATACGCAACATGTATTTGCACACATTTTTGATAAAATTTATGCGTAAAAAGATTCCAATTTTGTCATATTTCACCACTACGCACGCTGGCATCGTTTCAAGGTACCCCTACCATGGTCACGCACGGAGCGAATACACAAAGAGGGAGATAGAACTGAAAGCGCAAACTATAGAGGAATTATATAAAGTACTCGCCAAACTAATTAAAAAACAATTAGAAATATATATAGAGAAGAGTCTAGGAGAATACCAGGGAGGATTTCGGAAAGGAAGAACAACAGCCGATCAAATTTTTATGATAAAACAAGTCCTGATCAATTGCTATGAATACAACATTTCAGCACAAGTACTTTTCATTTACTACAAAGCCGCCTACGATAGAATAGACAAAAACGAATTAATAGAAACGCTAAAAGAAATAATAAAATTGGTAAAAATGATAATTAGACAAACCACTTGTGCTGTAAGATGCAACGGTACAGTCTCAGAAGAATTCGAAGTAAAAAAAGGTGTTCGCCAAGGAGACCCATTGTCTACATTGCTATTCAATATAGTTCTAGAAAAAATTGTAAGGGTTAGTGGGATAAATAGGTCCGGAACAATTTTATATACGGAGCACCAATGCTTAGCATACGCTAATGACGTGGTTCTCATTGCAAGAAATGGAAAAGAACTATCAAATATAGCAAAAAGACTGATTCGGGAAAGCTCTAAAATGGAACTGAAAGTTAATATTAATAAATCGAAGTACATGGAGATCTCGAGCAAAAAAGAAATAAACACCAGGGGATCCTTTAAATTGGAGATGGAGGGGGGATCAGTTGTAGAATTCGAGAAGGAGGATGAATATACATGTACTTAGGTACTCTTATTGATCAGACATGTAAGGAAGAAACTGAAATCAACCTGAGACTGACCAAGAGCAACAGGTGTGCTGGAGCCATGAGCAAAATAATTAAGGCTAAAGATATATCTCGTAATACAAAAATAAGAGTATACAAAACTATACTTAGACCCACAATGCTGCTGAGACATGGACTATAAACAAAACCATACAGAACATATTGGAAGAATGGGAAAGAAAGATACTTCGCAGAATGGTTGGTGGAAAAGTAGTAGAGGGAGAATGGAGAAGACGAACTAATGCAGAAGTATACCATTTGTATGCTTACCCTAAAATAACAAAAGTGGTGAAAGAACGTAGACTAGAATGGCTCGGTCGTCTAGAAAGAATGCAAGATAATAGAGTAGTCAAGAATATTGCTTTGAGAGTACCTGAGGGCAAAAAAAGAGAGAAAGACCAAGAAAGAAATGGAGAGATGTAGTGATGAAAAATGTCAGAGAGATGGGAATCAGAGATTGGAAGCTGATAGCTAAGAACAGAAAACGATGGAAATTATCCATCCAGCAATGGGCCTAAAAGGCCTGTTAACGATGTACATACATACCGAGATTATTAGTGCTACAATCTAGTTGAGTCCCAGTATTCCTTGTAGTTTGATACCAGTTGTCAACATCGATGTTTCTGTCATCCTCCTCTATACAATCTCAATATTAGTTTATCTCTTCATTTAGTTCTCTCGAACTTTACCAATAGAATAATTCGTACAAGTTTTCACTGGCTCGTACTAGACATCCTGCCCACCGTAGACGTCTAATTTTTATGATAGTGATTATATATTCAGTATAAATCAGCTCTAGTAGCAATGTCGAAATTTTCACTCTACTGGTACGAGTATGGCCCTCTATAACAGATAATGTTGATACGACCAGGAGTGATTCGACAGCGGTATGTACTATCACCCCACCTAGTTAACTCATATTCTTATCAACAAAAACCATGCATGATGAGGTAGTAGATGTCCCAGATGTAATAATAAACAACACTGCACTAAGACATTAGACGAGTATGTATACCTGGGACAATTAATACATAAATCTGGCTCCCTACTCCCAGAAATTAACAGAAGAATGAAATATGCTTGGACATCTTTTGGTGTCCAAAATTAAGCAATGCATGTTAGGCATAACAAAGAAAGATCGAAAATAAATAGAATGGATAAGACAATAACCCGGGTCACTGATGTAATCTACAGAATCAAATCTTTCAAATGACAGTGGGCGGGGTATTTAGCGAGAAGAACTGACAATAGATGATCAGCTAGAATTACACTGTAGTATCCAAGAGGCGTCAAGAGACCAAGACAACGTCCAAACTTAAGTCTTATTCGACATATTTTATGAACAACAGCTTTGAAATCAATTAGACTATGTTTGACCTTGCGGCTTACAATAAATCCGGTACCAAATTCGTATCGGGTAGGATGTCCAATGATATCTGCTTTGGCTTTATTAATTTCTTGTATAAGCAGAGCCGTGGCTCCAGACTGATAAAGGCTTCTTATTTCGTTTGCGAGTTCATCGTAGGTTAGACAGTCCGGTTTCTTTCTTTGTAGCTCTCATAACAAAAGGTTTTTTACAGAGTTGGGTACTATACCCAACGCCAAACCCCCCTTTCGGAAAGCCTTTTCACTCGATTTCGTCAGTTCCCTACCCAACTTTCCATCCGGGTTGGATACCGGATCTCCAGTTAGGTTGCTCGGTTTACAGGGATACAAGCGTGAAGGTGAGAGTCTGATTTGAGTAGAAGTAGGATACGCTGACAATATAATCTATAGTCGATGATGCCCTAGGTTCACCAATGGCCTTCCCACTTTCTCCAGTAATTTTCAATATTTTCATGGCCAAATCCTTCGAGATAAAAGCACTATCCTCATCAATGATCAAACCGATATATTGACTAAGATAGGTTCGATAGGTACGATACAATCTTCATTAGGTTCGACCGTAAGAATGCTTAGGTTTTCTTTTCAAATCCATGTAAATAGTATACATCCTAGTATTCTAGGAGACGGAAACTAATTTATCATTACCGTTTCCTGACGTATTCATATAAAAAACAGTCCCAAGAATTTCATTACTTTGTTTACCAAAAATCCATCAATACTAGCACACCAACCACTACTTGCATGCCAGCTCACATTACCTTACTTCACAAATTACTTCAGTTATTAATACTTTTGTTTTTAGACGAATTCATCTTTGCGACGATTCAAATAGATCCGCAGAACTTTCTTTTTTCAACAAGCCTTCGTACAAAATGGTTACCGCGCAAATCATATAAAAGATTCCTTTCTTTATACTAAAGGTATCACTGACAAAATCAATAAAATTCTCAAACCAAAGGAAATAAAGAGAACATTTACACCTCACCTAAAATTTTCATCTTTTGTACAATTTATTAAAGACAAGATCCCAAACAGACAACAAGGCATTTATCAAATTCCTTGTGCAGACTGCCCGATCTTATATAGGCCAAACAAATCGTAGAACCCAAAAAAGGATTTATGAACATTCCATTTTCGTTTGCAATTCCGATTCAGTTTTAGCCGTAGGTCAACATCACCTCAATACAGATCACAAAATTGATTTCAAAAATTCCAGAAATATAGTGGTTTAAATATACAACACATTATACTTAAAACAATTAGAAAAGGACTAAAACGCGACATACAAAAATGGAACGAGAACTTAATAGAGCGAGTCATTGAAAACAACAGAGGCTTAAAATGTCTAAGACCCGCACTGGGAGTTCAAAAAATCATCAAAATTAAAGACGCCAACAATAAGGTAGAGAAGGACAAATATAAAATAACAAATATTGTCGAAGACTTCTACACATCCTTGTACAGCTCGCAAGGCCAGCCTAATGAAACAACAAAGGAAAACGTCAAAAGAAACATAAAAAACGTGGGATCAGAAGTACTACCAAATATAAAGGGATTCGAAATAGAAAGAGCTTTAAAAGAGCTAAAAAATAATAAAGCTCCAGGACACGACGGTATAATTGCCGAGCTCTTGAAAACAAGCAAGACATTAACAATCCCTGTACTAACAGAGCTATTTAATAGATGTCTCCATAATAGCAAGATCCCTAAAGACTGGAACGAGAGTCTAGTAATACTCTTACACAAAAAAGGGGACAAATGTGATCTACAGAATTATAGACCTATATCGTTGCTCAGTCAAGTATACAAACTACTAATGAGAATTATTACCAACCGGTTAACCTACAAAATGGACAATTACCAACCGGTTGAAAAGGCTGGCTTCCGCAAAGGAAGACATACAGGAAGGTACATCAGACCATAACATTGATAGAGAAGGCAAATGAATACCAACTACCCGTATTTCTTGCCTTCGTCGACTATGAAAAGGCGTTTGATAGTATCGAGATGTGGGCCATAGAACAAGCTATTAATAATTGTAGAATAGATTCGAGATATAGGCAACTAATACATAATATATATGAAAATGCAACTATGATCGTACAACTAGACGAAAATACAAATCCCATCCCCATTAAGAGAGGAGTGAGACAAGGAGACGTAATATCATCAAAGCTTTTCAACCTAGCCCTAGAAGACGTCTTCAAAACTACAAATTGGTCAACCTATGGCATTAACGTTAATGGCAACAAGTTAAACCACCTCAGATTCGCTGATGACATAGTGATTATAACGAGCACATTCGAGGAA
This sequence comes from Diabrotica undecimpunctata, assembly GCF_040954645.1. Lineage (NCBI taxonomy): Eukaryota > Metazoa > Arthropoda > Insecta > Coleoptera > Chrysomelidae > Diabrotica > Diabrotica undecimpunctata. The sequence goes on along the minus strand of NW_027313385.1, from coordinate 9,527 downwards.
CTGCAAATTATGATGGGGGAACTAGCAGCCAGTTCCCAATACGTCGGTCTAAAAATGAATATGAAAAAAAAACAAAAATAATGACAAACACAGATGACCCCAGACGTATAACTATAAATGGCAGTGAGATAGAACAAATCCAGGAATACATCTACCTAGGCCAAATTCTGAGACTTGACAAAGAGAACCAAAGTGCGGAAATTACTAGAAGAGCAAGACTAGCATAAGCAGGATTTGGAAAACCTAGTTGGATACTTAAGAATCGCAAAATACCCCAATACTTGAAGAGCAAAGTGTTCAACCAATGCATCTTTCCTATCATGACATATGGATGTCAAACCTGGACCCTAACCAAGGCAAACATGAATAAACTAGCCACAACAGAAAGAACAATGGAAAGAGCAATGTTAGGTATACGACTGTCAGATAAAAAGAGGAACGACTGGGTAAGATCCAAAACAAAAGTCGAGGATATAGCAACAAAAATTGCCAAACTTAAATGGAGCTTCGCGGGCCACACTGCTAGACAAAAAGACCAACGTTGGAATACTACAATACAACATTGGAGACCTTACGAAAGTAAACGACCAAGAGGAAGACCACAGATGAGATGGGTTGATGATATTAAAAGAATAGTCGGAACAAATTGGAAATATGTTGCTCAGGATAGAGACCGACGGAAGGAGTTGGGAGAGGCCTATGTCCAAACATGGACGACAGAAGGCTAAGAAGAAGATACTTAAATGTCTTTCAAAGAAATATAGAAAACAATTCTAATTTACTGTCAAAATTGTGACCATTCACTAGTAGATATTAGGTTTCTTTAAATCCATATACAAATATTTCTGTTGCATTCAATTTAAACGTTTTGACCAGAACATCCTGCATTTTTTAATCTTACACAATGGACATTTTAGCACTCTTTAGTAGCTCTAACACTACCTTACAAATTTAATAATTATCAACAGAATAACAAATATCACAGACGCGTTGTTTGAATATGTCCCGTTACTAAGAGCACTAGCATGACAGCTCATGTCTTCAGGTTCTAGATCCACTATGGGTATTCTAGTCCCGGTAACGGAATCGATACATGTGGACTCTTTAATTACTTCGTTCATTTTGATCACTGCTTCTATGGGAGAATTGTGGGACTGGAGGCTCTCCCTCGTCCATCGCCGTAACCAGTGGCTCAGCCAGGATAGGTGGCAACCACAACGGAATGGGTTGTTAGATAGAAAAAGGCCACCTGCAATACAAAAACTTATGTTAAAATATTGACTATTGATTATAGTATCAAGTAGCACATGCCTACTCAGTCAGAGTGCTAAAAAACAGTTGATAACAAAGGAACACGGTCTTATGTATAGATAAAGGTAAAAAGAGTAGTGATATTTCTTACCTGATATTAAAGTTGTTCCAACATTCTTCCACCTACTTGAGTTCCCATAAAAAATCTCCGGATGTAGGTGAGTCAGCATGTTATTCCGAAGATCCAGCGTCAAATGAGCTATCTTAAACATATTCGAAAATAATCCAGAGGGTAATTCTTCTATTTGAGTTCCATGGAGTTTAATGGTTAGTTCAGGATTCTTCGTAAATCTAGCAAATGCGTCTTTATTAACAACTTTTAAATTTCTTCCCGTCAGTTCTAACAATCTGATCTTCCTATTTGTTATACATAATAATTGGTCAGTCAATTCTGGTTCTACAACTAATATTCTTAAAACCCGTAATTGGTCGATGTTTGAAAGCATTTGGCACAACTTTTCAGAAAAGTTTTCGATTTTAGGCCATGTTTGCATTGAGAGTTTTGATAAGATTTTAAGCTGTGTAATAGCTTCACTTTCAAACCTACTCAAATAATTTAGATGTTCTATATTCAGTTCCTGCAGATTTTGCAAGTTTACAAAATTATCAAACAACAGTTCTTTGATAGGGTTGTATGACAATTCTAGAGTTTTTAGGTTAGGAAGATGGATCCAAAGCTGAGAAGGAACTTGGAGTAAATTATTGTGACTTAAATCTAGAGATTTTAGATTTGATAACTGTTGTACAGAGTTTTTGTTGATTGCTTCAATACTGTTGTAAGAGAGGTTTAGCGATATTAGATCTGGCAGGGGAAAATGTGGCGTAGCAATCATGCCTGTGTTAGCTAAATTTAAAAACTTCAAACCTTGAGCATAATGAAACAATTCCTTAAAGTTTGACCTGAGTGGGTTAAAACTTAGGTCTAATGTTTGGAGAAGTCCTAAACTAGTAAAAACATTATCTGGTAAAATAGTTAGTTTGTTGTTTCCTAGATCTAAATGCTGCAATAGTGGAATATCTGGAAATGTAGTTATATCGATGTGTTCAATGTTATTGGATCTCATGGAGAAGTGTCTTAAAGATATGCCGATGTCTGACAGACTTGTGCTAGGCACAACTGAAAACAAATTAAAACTGAGATCGAGCATTTCGATGTGAGTACTTTTAAAGATCTCTTTGGGTAGATAACTTAAATGGTTCCCACTAAGATTTAGTATCCTCAATTTTGACATATTAGCGAATTGCCCGATGTGCAATTGGTTTATAAAGTTTTTCGACAAATCCAAAGATTGGAGGTTTTGTAATCCAAAAAACGCTTTCTTTTTTACACTTTTTATGTTGTTCTGCTGCAATCCTAAATATTCTAAAGAGGTCAAGTGCATAAAAACGCTGTGATCTAAATTATTTACTATATTAAAATCCAAATAAAGTTTTCTTAAAGCGGAAGTTTTTTCGATACACCCGGGAATTTTATCTAAATTGTTATATCTCAAGTCGAAAACTTGTATATTTAAAAACTCTAGAATCTGAAACGCAGGAAACAATTTGGTTTCTGCTGAAATTCAAGTGCAGTGCTCCAGAAATATTCGTGAAAAACGTAAAAGACACTTCAGACAACAAGTTATTGTAAAAATCGATCTTCCCGACGCCCTGCAAATTTGTGAAAGCATCACGGCTAATATCGCTCAACCTGTTATGCGAAAGAATGACCGTATTGAGTTTTGGCAGGTCGGAGAACGATTGCTTCTCGATGTTCCTAATCTTGTTGTTGGATAACAGGACAGTTTCCAAATTAGGTAATGCTCTAAACGTGCCAGTCTCGATAACCGTCAGCTCGTTGTCTGAAAAGCGGATGTCCTGAAGCTTGGAGTGAACGTTCGCCTTAAGGAACGTTTTCGGGATCGCTCTAATCTTATTAGACTCCAAATTGAGGTACATTAGCTCCGGCAATAAAAAAGACGACGGATAAATCGAAACAATATTATTGTGGTCCAGCGATAGACCTTTTAGGCTGATCATGGGGTCAAAAATTTCGTAGTTTAGTTCGTTTTCCTCGAATCCGAAAGATAATTCGAAACTTTCCAACTTTGCTAAACCAGCAAAAGCGTCTTTTTCTATAAATCTAAGGGGGTTAAAACTCAAACTTAACTCATTAAGTTCTTCGATACCATTAAAAACGTTATTTGTTAGCTTTATTAACCGATTATTGGATAAAACTAGGCTTTTAATAGTCGATCCCCAATTCTGGAACGTACCTTCATCAATTTCAACTATTTCATTAAAAGCGATGTTGAAGTGTGAAAGTTTGGTACAATTTTGTAAAGCCGTTGATGGGATTTCAACTAGCTGATTTCCACTCAAACTTAGCGCTCTTAAACTTGGCGCAAAATTATCAAAAGCTGTTGGATCAATATCTTTCAGTAAATTCGAAGAGATATATAGATATTTCAATCCTTTTAATCGTCGAATTCCTTCAGGAATACGTTGCAAATTGTTGTGGTCAAGATCCAAGTACTCCAGGGAATTTAAAATACCGTTAAAAGCATCGTAGTCCATTTTTTCGATAGAATTATACGATAAAATAATTCTTCCTGTATTTAGGCCGGAGAAACAATTATCCGTTAACATTCTAAAGTCGTTAAAAGCTAAATTAATATCTCTTATGTTGAGTGAATTGTTAAAGAGATACGCCGGCAGTGTGCTTATGAAATTTTCAGCCAGGTCTATCTTCTCCAAGTACAACATCGTCGACAAAGTGTACTGCGGTATCAATTTTATGTGGTTCCCTCGTAGGTACAGCCATTGCAGATACGGGGAGGTCGCTATAAGTTCGATCGGGAACACGTGCAACAAGTTGTAGGAAAGACTTGCGGTTTTCAAGCAAATAGGTAATGAGTGTTTATGTATTTCGAATATTCGGTTTCCGTCCAAGTTTAACCAAATCAGAGATTTGAATTGTCGTAAACTTTGTTGGCTCTGTTTTACTCCGTTATGGTTTGTAGTCTCGTTCGGTATGATGGTTATGTCATTCTCGCCGAGGAAAAGGGTTGAGACTGAGGTTTTCATGTGCGACCACACACCGTTTATTGATGATATTTGATTTCTGAAAAAAAATAATTTTATAAATCATTGGTTTGAAAATGAAGGCAGTTATATTTTTATATTAGTATTTTTGGTGAATTTGTGGTTATTGTGCGTCAAATAAAAACTCAAACTTAAGTACAACATAACCCTTGGAAAAGCATGATGACTTATAAAAAAATGTGGAATTTCAACATATTTGTGTTTTTAAAAAATAAAAATACTTTAAAATGTTTTCACAGTACGGTTATATTTGATAGCAATAATTACTGAAAATAATTTATAAAGTATTAAAAATAAGGGTGTATAACCTTGGTGTTGTAGGCAATAGCCCATTTGACTGAAAAAATGTAAAGGTGGATTTTTGCCATACGAGACTTCAAATTCTGATTATTCTGTGTGTTTCTGCATAATTTGTATGTGCTTTATGCGTTTGTATTTGTGTAAATGTTCATGTATTGTGTTTGCACATTGTGTATTGTTTCGTTCCGTGCGTGACTGACGCGACACCTACCGCCTTCATCTGACAGTTTTGGACCTACCAATTTTCAGGTTAAACATATGACATATGTTTGACATTGTTAAATACATGTGAAATTGACAATTATTAATAATTAACTTTTTAATTATATTTTTTCAGTTTATGTACAAAATAAATGTAGTATTAAAAACTGGGTTTCTCAAAATTCATCATAATATATCTTTTTAACCACAAACGGAAAAGAAAGGGAAAAATCTAGTACTGGCAAATCAAGTTTTTCACGTGAAAGAGCGTATAATTAAAAACAGTAATAGTAAAAGTTATGATATAAAAGCTAAAGTCATCAGGCACTCTGCAGTTTGCTTGAAGCCTTATAAAATATCATTTAAGGTAAATTATTTAAATATTTCCTATTTTAATTGCATATAAATGAGGTTATGTGATATTTACTTTTTCATATTAATAGCACGGATCCATCTTTTTCTTTTCTCTAATTTATATGTAATCTTTGGGAACCTATAAAAACTACACTTACTATTTTTGCTATTATTAGCGCAATTAAATACGCAACATGTATTTGCACACATTTTTGATAAAATTTATGCGTAAAAGATTCCAATTTTGTCATATTTCGCCGCTACGCACGCTGGCATCGTTTCAAGGTACCCCTATCATGGTCACGCACGGAGCGAATATGTAGTGTGTATGATTGTTTCTGCATCTGTATCAGAGTAAGGAGAGCAAGTTACCAGGAGACATCTCCCTCATGTGGGCAGGTGTGGGCCAGGTCTCGCCGAACTCCGGGCATTCAGATAGGACATGTTCTATAGTTTCGTCTTCTTATTCACACTTCCTACATAGAGGTGTGTCTACTAGCTCCAATGTGTGGAGGTGTTTGCTTAGTTGACAATGACCAGTTAACAAACCAACTGTTAAGCGTAGATTTTTCCTGGTCATTCCCAAGTAGTTCTTTGATGCTGACTTTTCAAGGTTACTAAGTGATACCCTGGCAAGTCTACATCCTTGCCCTTCTTTCCATCTTTTTACGGTTTGTGTATGGAAGTGACTTTTGACAATTTTTGTGATTGTTGTAGTTGACCAACCAAAAAGATTCCCAGGTCCTAAAAGTCTGCCTTCCCAGCCAATTGATCAGCATTGTGGTTACCTTTATCCCTATCGTGTCGTTTAACCCACATCAGAATGATGGTATTACCATCCAAAGCTTGAGTTAGTGACTCGTGATCTTCTATTACTAACTCTGATGTGACACGAGGTCTATTCAAGGCTAGTAGCGCTTGTCTGCTATCTGTGCAGATTATTATAGTTTTCCCGGCTATACCTATTTGGGTTATCTCTTTTGCTGCTATGAAGATACTAGTCAGTTCTGTCTGAACTACGCTGGCATTTTTGCCCATACCCCACTTTATTCTTGGTTTCAGTGATCCGGAGTATATCCCTGAGCATCCTGAGCCTTCTTCCATTTTGGAACTATCGGTGTATATTCAATATGCCACGTTTGTCTCCCTATACTATCTTGTTTCGATTTTGTAGAACTTGCCAAAGACAAACTTTGGTTTAATCTAGTCAAATTCTGCCTGTAGTAGAAACAAGTTAGTTCTCAATTGTCCCATTTCTACATCAAGGATTACACCAGCCGAGCGCAGTTGCATCATTGTCACCAGCGCCACCTCTTTGATGCCAATGATTAACTCCATTGCAGCAGTTGGTGTTGTTTTCATGGCACCTGTTATATTTATGCAAGCCATCCACTGAATATGGTTTAGTTTGTTAATTAGCTCCGTAAATTATCATTGGCCTAATAACAGCAATGTAGACCCAGGCGATCACCCTGAAAGAAAGGCCCCAGGTGTCTCCGACTGTTCATAGGCAATATATAGGATTAACTTCCTGTAAGGATAATGCCAAGGTACTTTACCTCGTCAGAAAAGTTTAGACTGTAGTTTAGAATCTTTGAAAGTATTATACCCGTGATTCTTCTTTTTATGGTAAAGAGGACCATTTCTGTCTTAGGATTTATAGATAGTGAGTTCACCATATTTCTATTAGTCGGAGAGCAACTTGTAATCTCTCACATAGTGTGTTCTCCAACTTACCGCTTTGCAGGATATCAATATCGTCTGCATAGGCTATTGTGTAGAACCCGTTGCTGCTAATTTGGTCAACCAGGGTGTCTAGAACTATGTTAAAGAGGAGTGATGATATCACCCCTTCCTGTGGATACCCCCTCGTAACCATGCCTCTAACAGAAACGTCTTCTACATTTATGGTGATTGCTCTATTAGAATGAATACTGAATATCCATTCGCTTACGACCATGCCAACATTTCTGACGTTAAGCTATTGGGTGATAGTTAGAAATGTGGTTTTATTAAACGCTTCCTTAATGTCTATGAATATACCCGGGGTGGATTCTTTATTGTCTAGCGATCTTTCAATTCTTCCCACTAGTGATGCAGTGCAGAATCGGTAGATCTTCCCGAAGTATATGCATGCTGATTTGGGTAAAGAGGGTTATGGACCAGAACTTCATCTGTTTTGTCCCTCTCGCATAACGTTTCCATCGTTTTTAAGAGAAAGGATGTTAGGCTAATTGGTCTGAAAGCCTTTGGTAGGGTGTAGTCCATCCTACCTGGTTTTGGTATGAAAACCACACGTACCTCTCTCTACTTCCGAGGAATATATCTCAGATCCAAAGAGGTTTTGAATATTTCCACAAGGTGCGGCAGAAGGATATCCAGTCCCCACCGTGGATATATGCCGTCAGGCCCTGACGATTTAAAAGGGGTGAAGCACAGCATGGCCCATCTTACCTTTTCCTCATTAATCATTGCTCTGGCGAGATGCCAGTCGTTTAGTAAGGGTATGATTGCTTCTTCCTTCCAGTTTGGTACTGCTGAAGCGCTAAAACCGGGGAAGTGTGTTTTCATCAGCACTTTCACAAAGGTTGGAAGTTTTGTTTCCATATTACTTCGTTAATATGCCGATATCCCGATGTGGGTTCTTTGAGAGTACTTTTTGTAGCCTGGAGGCCTGCAGGAAATGTTTGATTTCCTGGCAGAAGGTTTTCCAAGCAGCTCTTTGTCTTTGTCTACAGACTTTCTTAAACTCTCTGAGATTTGATTTATAAGAATCCCAAAGTGTACGATTGTAAACAAAACATTTAAATTTAAAAATTACTATGCGAAATCTATCAAATGCAAATAAAGTTGGAAAATTTAAGCCTTACAACAGTTTTACGGACAATTTCAAAGCCTGAGAATAATAATTTTTGCAATAGTTACAAAATAAATTAAGGGTTTTGAAATTTTGTCTTTTTTGTATTTATCTAAACAATAAATAGGTACCTACATAAATTTGTACAAATCGTCATTTTTAAGCTTTTTGCATGCTCTAAAAGATGGTTCATTGCGTACTAAAAAATCAATACTTGAAAAAAATCCTAATGACCAGCAGACAGCTTATTTGGCACGGCCATGTCCAAAGAATGTATAAGAAAATAGGAAAATAGATACCAATGGAAGGAAGGAAAATAGAAAAACCAAAATTGACATGGTTAACAAGCATTCAAGGAGTAGTATCGAGGCAAAGATGAAATCAATGAAAAATTAAAATTGTTTCTTTTAGTAACTAATTGGCAATTAATTTTATCTCGAATTTTTAGGAAAGGAGTTTAAAGCAAATAATATTTACACACCCATTTTTAATTAATTAACGTTTTTAATTTTCTTAATTAACGAAAGTTACTAATTTGTTTTTAATAATATTCTCGCTCAATAACTTTTGGTAACTGTAGAGATACTGTAGATATCAAAACATTATGATCCTAATAATAGTAATGAATGAAAAATATTTTTTTTACCAATTGTTTCAATTAGAACGTATCTTTTAGTTTATCACTTACCCATGCAAATTAATCCACTGTAGGCTTCTAATTTCTTTAAGAGCCGCTAGAGGGATGCTGTCCAATTTATTATAGCTTAAATCCAGAGACGTCAGGCTTTTCCATAAAGAACTAAAAAAAATAATATATCAAAATAACGTATGTACAGAATTTTTTATCAATATAAATATATTTTTTAATTGTTTAATATTTAATTCGTAATTGCAAATAATTGAATAAGCAGTTCTACAACAAGCAGCAGAGATACTGCAGGGTTTAGTGGAGGGTGGGTAAGCCATAGAAAATCATACATTAAAAAATCCTACCTTAACCCTTACAAAGTATCGTTAAAGGGTAAGTATTGTTATCAAATAAGTATGTTACCTTATTCTGTTGTATGCAATGTAAATGATATACAAACACAGGATAATAGCCCCAGTCCGGGTGTCTCCAAAATACGGAGAGCGTGAAAACAGTATCTTTGTCACCTACCATTTAGAATCAAGGAAGTAGAGGAAGAATGCACACTTATGACGAAATAATGTGACCACCTGGAGCATCATAAGCATTCCAGGAAAGTTAGCAATCACAGAAGCTGAGATGAACAGAATGAAGATAGGCATACTGGTTCTGAGCAAGGTAAGACGGCATTGCTTAGGGTTGGCAGGTATGGAACAGTCATAGTCGTTTTAGACACAATAACATAATTAGTGTTATATGACATTGTTAGGCAACCGACTCTGAGATAGCGCG
>NW_027313384.1:0-21974 GCF_040954645.1 Diabrotica undecimpunctata | reverse complement strand
CGACGCGCTATCTCAGAGTTGTAACGGGGAATCAATTCAACAAAACTCGCCGATGTTGGTTCTATTGTTACTGCCAATCATTTATTCATCTCTGTCTGCCATATCTTCCTTTTCGCCTTCATATTCATCAGTGTCGTCTATTGCTGTTTGTGCTACTTCTCTTTGAGGTTTCTTTTTATACAGCTTGTCTACTACAGCCAAATAAATTCCATGTGTATAGCACGGCATGAGCTTGCCAAATTTCACCATACTGGATGCGTCGTCGGTTGTGATACCAATGGTGTCGGATTCAATCATTAAACCACAAATTTTCAACCTTTCTGCCACTAATTCAATGCAGTGTTCGGCAGTGTACGAGCCGTGAATACTGACCAAACCTAGATTAAAATGTTCTGCATTCTGCAAATTGAGATTTATGTATTTGTGATTTTTTGGGAGGCCACTCGTCGAAGCTCAACGAAAATCTTTGTCCTTTTTGTTTTAAATTAGTAAATTCTTTTATAAGATTTGCTTGGACTTTCTCTGCATACCTGTTAATTATCGCTCTTATAGTGTTCGGAGAAGTTGGTAATTGGAATCCACTTTGTGCGAATAACCGTCTCAAGTTAGGTGAGGTACAAAATGAACTCAAGCTAAAACCATCTTTGCAAACCATCCTAGTAACCATATCTTCCATAGAATTTTCTCTTTCAAAGTATGAATTAATAGTTTTCTTCGACTTTTTGCTCGAAACTACTTCTGATTGTCTTCATTTTTGACGAGATTGTTTTGGGGGCATTGGGAGCTGGTATAATGGTGCTGGTGCTGAAACTTGACGAAGAGACGTTGTGTATCTTTTTCAGATGTCCTTTTAAGCCTGTTGTTGACCCGGTTGGTATTCAACAATTTTTTTCAGCATAAAGAGCATCTTGCATTTCGCTCCTCATCCAGTTTTGTGAAAAAGTCCCACAATTTTTTTTTATCATTTTCAAGAGACATTTTAATTAATATTGGAGTAACTGGAGCATCATTAAATCTGAAAAGAAAATAAAACGTCTGCTAAATAAGGTGTAGGTATTGTCACCTCGGGGGAACAAATACGGGTCTATACACCTTCTGTTGTCTCGGGGTGCTCTGTAGAGGGCTTCGAATATACAGTCAAGAGCTCTTCTAAGTCCATTTTCGGGTTATAACCTTGAAAAATATTATCTTCTAATGGCTTGTCTTGAAAAAGACAAGGTATTTCTTACATGACAAAGGTACACCAAGGCGAAATAAAGCATCAGGTCGTGGCCTTTTGAAGGCTTGTCTTGAAAAAGACAAGATATTTTTTACATGACAAGAAGATAGGTCGAAATCAAACATCAGATTGTAGTTGAATAATCTCTCAGCCACAGAGTATAATTGGAACAGCAGGAAGCAGCGCCCCAAGAGCACTAAGCTCTCGGAGAGCCCGTGAGGGACTGACTTGGCTGACCTGAAAATCGCCAATATTTATATGCGCTGTTCGAGCGATAAATAGGGATTTCCAGGTCAAGAGCCAATGGGAAAATTCGAGGCGGGGGCGATGCGCATCGAAATACGTACTAGTCCACAGACTATGGCATTCGATGACAGTATAACTCGTCCAGATAAAGAAACAAACTGTAAATGGCAACGGCTATCTGAACGTGAGCGTGAGTGAGAAAACAAGAACGCCTGATATATGTCTTACGCCTTAGTCTTAGTGTGAGCGAAAAAGCATGACCACCGGCAGCCCTTTATAGACTGTTTCTTTATCTGGACGAGTTATATTTGTTGAATGTTTGATTGAAAAAAAAAATTAACGTCTAGGGGTTACATAGGTCGTGAGGGTATAAAAAAAACGATTTTTAAAAAGATGATATCTCAAAAACTAAAAATTATTTATATTTGTAATTAAGACATATAAAAGTATAGTAATGGAAGACTCTGAACAAAGAATTTCAGCCAAAAATATTCATTTCTATTAATTTCACGGTAATTTTTCGCCAACAGCCTTTTTCTTGCGTTGGACATGATATCTAGGTCTAGCTTCATATGAAGTCAAAAAATTAAAAATTTTCTTGTAGTTTGTACCTCTGGCTAGTGAATTAACTAAGGAATTTTTATCAGGTCAAGTGGTTTTTGTTTTATAAAAAAAAAATACTTTGAAATTGATCAAATTTGAACAAATGAGTAAATGAAAAAAAAATTGGGGTCGAAAAAAGCTAGACCTAGATATCATGTCCACCGCAAGAAAAAAGGCTGTTGGCGAAAAATTGCTGTGAAATGGGCAAAAATAAATATTTTTGTAAAAGATAGCACTTGCACTGTAATAAGATCGGTGTTGATAGTTAAGAAGGAAGTGTTTACTATTGACTGTCTGTCCTTATTCAATTAATTTACATAAATCATCAAGTGATATTCTAATCATAAATTATACTAAATTATTAGATATTTAGTCAAATTACTTACCATTCAGTTTCCAACAACACACACACACGGCAGTACAGCAGATTGATAGAGGCCCTTATTAGGAGTGAAAACAATTTTACTGGCGAGAGCAGAAAGTTAACTAAAAATTAGACAAATAGAAGAGGTCTAAGAGTCAATGAGTAGGCGTAGGTGGTGCAGTCGAGAGAGAGGGCGACGCGATGTTGCAGTTCAATCGCAGTAATCGCACTTGTGGCACGTCCTACCTGATAGCACGATAGAATGGCAAGTTGCCGACTCACGGCTTGAGTAAAGAGGCTAATGAGGACATGAAATAACTTATTTCGAATTTGACACGTTTGCAGATCTGCGCTGCTGGATCCAGCATGTTTTGTTGGATCCATCATATAAAAAAACGCTGGATCCAGCTGAATTGCTGGATGCTAGATCCAGCAATTGCAATTTTGATTTATAACCTTCTTGTAGTTTTCTTATTATATGGCTAAAATCGTCTTCATTTTCCGCTGTGACTGTTTGGGTCATCAGCACAAAAGAGAGTAAAAAGCTTCTGGTATTCCACCGGTATTTTTCTAGTTCGAGATAATTTATAAATAGTTCACTATCAATAAATTGTAACTTTATTTCATACAAATATAATGTTTACCTTAAAGCATTTTTAGAACCTTGTTAATGAGTATTTGCTCTTCCCCATTTACAAATTCCTTAAGTAGATTGTGGTATTATGCAAAACTAACTTAACCCAAATTATTCATCTATAAACTTTGGTTGTTTTTCTCTGAAACTGTAAAGAAAATGATAGATTACTTAATTTTAAATTTAATTTCTAGCTGCAGCAATTTATATCTAATTTCCAAGTTTCAAAAGTTACTCTCACATTTGGATTACGACGGCGTAAAGTTCTTTTAAAGTTATCACATAGTTTAAATCAATATGTCAATGGAAATTTAAAAATCGTTCCGTTAAGACAAGAAACTTTAAAATGGATATAAAAATTTAAAGGTATCAACTTGACAGACTTCGCTATAGTGTGATATTAAAGGAAATTAGACAGGAATATTAAAGAAAGTCACAAAAAATCATTTGATTACTTAAAAATGTGAGACTGTAAATGCATTTAGTACAAAGATATAAACGAAAATTAGTTAAGATATAAAATATAGTTAAATATAAGAAGAATTTAATTGTCTATCGATTCCCGTAATTATTTTGAGCAAAAGAATTTCCCACCACCTAGAAGGGGTGGCAACCACCCCTGGGGCGGAAGCACATATCGGCGTTATAAAAACTTTGTTACTTAAGCACTTTTCCATCAACTTACCAAATTTCAAGTGAATCGGTTTCAGACAAAATTGGGAGGTGAATAGCCCGAGTGACACAGCATTTAAATGTTTCAATAACTGCTTAATTAACACAGGATGAAGAAAATAGCGTATCTGCTAAAGACGCTATGCTCGAAAGTTTCATAAAAACAATCCTTAACCAAGGATTATTTTAAACCATGTTAACTATGTATTTAGTTAAATATGAAGTATGTTGCAATTATAATATATATATATATATATATATATATATATATAGTATATATATATATATATATATATATATATATATATATGTATATATATATTATATATATATATAATATATATATATATATATATATATATATATATATATATATATATATATATAACACCCCACATGAGGTTACGCCGCTTAAGCTCTCTAGATCTATGTTACGAGGTAGATCAGTCCTCATTTTCTTTATTTTATTTTTCCTGTTATTTTTCTCCACTGTTTCCTATCTCTGGTTTTCTCCCTCCATTGCCGTACGCCCGCTTTGTTGAGATCATTTGTTACTTCTTGTAGCCATGTAGATCTTGGTCTTCCACGTCTTCTTTTACCAGCTGGTGTTCATTCCAATATTGAAAATATCGTCGTAGATGATCCTGATCTCCATATATGTCCTAGCCATTTTGCCCTTTGCTGTTTTATTTTACAAACTATATCCTCTTTAATTTCGTTAGTAGTTCATGATTCGTTCTTTGTCTATATTGGTTTTCATTAATTTTTATTGGTCCTAATATTGCTCCTAGTATTTTTCCTTCTAGTATTCTAAGGTCTTCCTCTTGTTTTTTTGTCATGTTAAGGGTTTCGGCAGCATACATCATAGTCGGTCGAATTATTGTTTTATATATCTTTATTTTGGATTTCTTGCTCAGTATTTATTTTTTAGATTATCCTTTCTTTAATTTCTGTTTTCCTTTCTCCATTGTTTGTTATTAATATTCCCAAATACTTAAACTTTTCTACTTCTTCAAATATATATTCTCCCAGTCTACTCTTTTTGTTTTCATATTTTTTGTCAAATCTCATTATTTTTTCTTGATTTTATTACTAAGCCCATTTACTTTCCCTTCTGCTACCAATTCTTTTAACATACTTTCCATTGTTTTTCTTTTCTTTATTATTAACACAATATCGTCTGCATATGGTATTATTTGTCCCTCTCTCGTTCTAAGTGTACCTTTGCTGATTTTTCTGACTATATATTCCAGGGCAAGATTAAACAGAGTGCAGATAATGAATCTCCTTGACGTACACCTTTATTTATAACAAATTCTTCTGTGTCTCCTTCTTGTGTTTCTACAGTTAGTACAGTTTTGCTCATTGTCATTTTTATTCATCGTCTTAATTAATCGGCTTCATTATAAAACTACAAAATTATATAAACTTAAATACTAAGAAAATAAAAACTAAACGAAAAGAAAAATATAAAAAACCATGATAACACCACCGTAACTTAAATCAATAAATGGAAAAAATAGTTTATTCAAATCGTTTAAAACTCATTCCGATGATAAAAATTTACCGAAAAGGTACATAAAAATAAAAATAATGTAGCAAAATGTATTCAACAAGCTAAAAAAGCTTATACAGAATGGCTAATAAATACTAACAAAAATATGTCAAAATATTTATAGAGATCTGTAAATAAGCTCTGTGGAAAAACAGCTTAAAAAAGTGAGTTTTTATGTTTATTTAGTATTTAGTAAGCTTTTTGTTTCTTTTAATCTATGTAATCTTCCTAAGTTATCATTGTTATTATTTTATTATTATTATTATTCCTTTTATAAAATGCTTTATTTTATTTATTATTAATTTTTTTATACAAGTCTATACAATATGGTTCTGCTGTAATTGAAATGATAAATTAAAAATAAAAATATCTGTAAAATAGAAAAATGCCGGAATTTCAGAAAAAAACAACTGCAATGTTAGTCACAAATCTCAGTGAAAATACTACTTTAAAAAGAGTGTAAATATACACTCCAACATCTACACATTCTGTACATATTTGTTCATAATAATTTTGTTCAAATTACATATTTTATTGACGTTTCATTTATAATCCGAAAGCCCTCACCAAAGTCCTATGGTAGTACAAATTTCATTAATTATATTTAATTTGAATTTAATATTAAATCTCATTGTTTTCATAATATAAATGAAATTGCGGAATAATTTAATGTTTTAAAACAAATATTCATAGCATGGTAAATTATAATAGAAATGATGAAACCGGAAATTTAGAAAATCCAATATGTATTCATCTTTTAATGAGTTAAAATTGCTTATCGTGTGGAAATTAAGAGCAATTTTATCATTCTTATGTATTGAAGGATGTGGAAGTAAACTTTTAAATTCAAAGATTTTAAGAAATATATCACTATGTTGCCACACCCTTTTAGTGTAGCAATCGTCGATGACTGGCAAGATGAGTAAAGTTGTCTTTCTCTCTCTCCTCTCTCTTACGCTTTTTCTCTCTCTCTCTCTCTTTCTCTCTCCAGTCATTTTCTCATTGCTGAGTGTCCCGATTTATTACCATACGAACAACTATCTCCTTTTACCAACTTCTATCATGTGCTGCTCTCAGGGATTCATATCCATGGCCGTGGACTGGACGTGTCTGCTTTCATGGACTCATGTCATATCCGTTTAGCACAACCTTTGAAAAGATGTTATGCCATTGAGTAGCTTCCTGTATCACTGTAAATTTGTTTATTGAGATGTATTATTTTTTCTAGTATTCATATTTTCTGTAGTCCTTTCTATATGGAAATATCTGTGGGTGTGTCGAAGGCTCTTTTGAAGTCCATAAAGAATGTAAAGAGTGGAGCGTTAAATTCCTGCGACTTTCGTATCATTACTAGTGTGGTAATTTAGTCTCTGCATGATCGGTTTGGTCTGAAGCCGAGTTGTTCCTTCCTTTACATTGGGTTCGACTGTTTGTCAATGGGGTATTTTAATAATTTGTTGTTAATTTATTTATGGTATTCAGAAGTGCGATTCCTTTTCAGTTTTCCCAATATATTTTGTCACTCGTTTCTGGTATCTATTAAAAGTCTCGGTTTGTTGTTGGCGCAAAAAGCCGGCTGCTTTGTGCGCTTTTAGTATTTCTATGGCCATTTCTCTTATTGCATTATTGGTTCGTTAGTGTTAATTCTTAGTTTGTCGACATTGGGGTTTATATTTTATGCGTCTTCTGGTAGTATTAAGACTGCACTTAAGAGACTCACTGAAACAGTCATGCCATCTTTTGATTTGTTCTTTTATCGATGATATATCTTCACCTGCATTGCTGTTTACTATTGGTTGGAACTTTACATCTTCTTTATATACGTATATAACTTTGCTATTTTTTATTTCAAACTGGTTTTATGTGCAATACAGTTAATCTGTTTCAAAGAGGACTTGGACTAGATTAATTGATATTCTAGGCTTGACATCTTGTTTTATATTTATGTGAAGAAACTTTTTCTGAGACATATTTTAGTATTCTACTTGGTTCTGGAGCAGCTTTATACTGTTGGTCTAATAATTCATAAAATGAATGCTTCCTATCTTCTTCGGCCTGTTGGGGCATATATTGAGAATATTGTGAGATTGAACCACTTACGCTTGAGTCTAATATAGCAGATTCGTTCGTTTATTGACTTGAAATATATCACTGCTGATTTTAGTCTTTTTGCAATGACAAAGCCACAGTCGTATTTATGTCTATTCTTACTACCCGACCAAAAGGACTATAGTATCTTCCATTTCCAGAATTCCTGTTGCGGTGTATCTTATTTCCTGTATTGCTGTTATATCCATGTTATATTTTTGTAGTTGTCTAATGGTTCTCGTCGCTATCAAAACTGTGTCAACTTAACACATTCCACGTTCCTATGCAAATGTCATTATTTCGTTGCGAGTGTCATTTATATTTCCTATCCATTCTGGTCCGAGGCAATAGCTACTGTTTCGTCGCTCCAAATTTTTACATGTACGGAACGCCAGCCCATAGCACAACCCCCTTTTCGAAGGACCATTTCACCCGCTCTCGTCAGTTCCCGACCCAACTTTCCACACTTTCCACCCGGGTTGGATACCGGATCTCCAGTTGGGTTGCTCGGTTTAACAGGGTGCACCAGCGTGAAGGTGAGAGTCGGATTTGAGTAGAAGAGGCTAAGTGAAGTAAACTGGAAGAAACTACATGTTTTCGCATTTTACCCATTTACCTGAAACATCAAGTGAATAGAGGAATGAGGTTGCCTGAATAAAAAAAATTTGTAGAAATAAAAATATCGTGAAAGAAATGAAACGCAAAATTTACAAAACAGTCATCAGACCAATAATGACATACGCGGCAGAAACACGACCTGATACAGAGGGGACAAAAATGATGTTAAAATCTGCAAAGATGAAAACACTTGGAAAAATTGATCCTAAAACATTATAGGATGGGAGCTAGAAGTACAGATATACGACGTAGATGTAAAGTGCAAGGACTGGGTAAGGAATAGAAGAGCAGAATGGAATAATATTATAAGCCGAATGACAGCAAATAGTAGTAAAGTCCGGCAAGAGACGGTTTCTCAATAGGAATACGATCACTGAAAATGCAACGAAAACGATGGAACAACAACTATCTAGAAGCACATTGAAAAACAGACAGAGTTATGTCTATATAAAACAAGAAAAAAAGAAAATAATTAGAACAAAAAAGGTAAGTGATCTCACTTTGTGCTGAATTATGGTATTGAATTGTAACAGTTTACTGTTTTTATATTTGCAACCATATATATTGCATTTTTAACTCTATATTTTTAAGTATATTTCAACATTAACAAGTAGATAATCTGACCTTTTCCCTTTACCATCGCTGGAGCGAAAGGTAATAAAATAAAAAAAATCTGGGAGTAAAGACCAAGAGCGTATAGACGAAACCTGTGAAGATTACCTACGAGATGGATTGACGACATAAAGAGGATATGTACCAAGTGGATTGCAAGATCGCAGGATATATCTGAATGAAAGTTTTTAGGGAAGGCCTATGTTCAGCCCTAAACGACTATGGGTTGATGATGTATTTTTACTAATAAAACTGAGTGACGAGGTAAAGCTACTGTAAAACACCGAATATGGGGCAATTAAAGAGAAAGAGAATACTTCAATGTGATAATAAGACATGACAAAAATGGATAAAATATGAGAAAGTCCTGACTACGGTATCAGTTTATGCCAAAACTCTAATACAAAAAACAATAATTATAAAATGTATTTACTTAATTAATTATATGATAGCAAAGAGGTAACAGTAAAGTTTTATTATTTATTTAATAAAAGCAGGTAGAATATTTCGAATATAAACCGAAGCTGCAATAAAACTACGGTGTGAAAACTCCAAATGTAAAGCCATAACCTACTTTACTTTTCTCGACAAACACTGAATATAAAAGACGGGAATCCAAATAATGGACACTTATTTTTATGTTTACGCAACGACTTGCTTTTTCAAGTCAAGTACATTATAAGGTGATAACGAAAACATTATTGTGATTATATAGAACAATAAAGTGTTTATTCGCACATTAAGTTAGAAGTCCCTGATTAGAATAGCACGATGTTTGTGTATTAACCGCAAAATATGTTAACTTGTTGCCGTATTTGTAACAAAATTTTATGCTTATAGGGGGCTAAAAGGGGGGACTGAATAATTACTGGGCTTGGAAATAGGGTAAGCAAAAAAAAAAATTAAACGTTTGCAAACGGCGTGTTTTGGTTGGATAAGGTTTACTAATGTACATCAAGAAATTTACTACCAACGTCATAGTCACTGAAATATCCTCCAAGTACAGAGGAACCTTTCTAAAACTGATCAAAACAGCTGAACAAATGACTAATGTCTAGAGCCTGACCCACACTCTGCGCCGCGTAATGTGGGTTGCCTATTATGAATTTGAATCGGGAAAATTACTGACTTACGCATGCATGACGTCCGACATCGGATAATCATTTTTATTCAAATAGATGTTATATAATAATTATTTCTCTTCTAAAAACGGATTGTCATTAGAACAGGCATTTTAGTTCTATCATATAATGATTTAATGACTCCCTTTTTAACATTTATGTTGGGATTTGATTTATAATTTAGATATATGTTCATATACGCAACAAAAAATATTAAAAGCCAGAGCTTTTCGAGGAACTAACCATCATTTAATAAATAGTTTTTATATAACTGTGCTGAATAATGTATTTCGAAACGGAGAAATTATTCATTTATTGATATTACAAAGAAAAGGTCTCTAAAACGTTTTTAAGCAAGCCAAAAAAGGCACATTACAAGGCATGAATGATTCAAATATGTAGCACCTTTTTTGTAGATGTATTATTCAAAAACAAACTGAAGTTATTACTATAAACAGGGATCTGTATAGCTGGGGCTATGATTAACTTAAATAAAACAACGATTAGATAGAAAAAAATCACAAATTTCATTAAAATTATCTTTATTTTTTAAATGTTAATATAATTTGGTACATTGATTTTTATATTTAATATTTTCTAAGTAAGTTTTTATATAAATAAATAGTCTATATATAAATGTACCATTAGATGAAACTTTGAAAACAATTTAGGACCAAATTACAAAATGATAGATTAACAACTATGAACCAAATTAAATGTGTCAGCTATAACGGAACTGTTGACATTATCTACTGACAATACTTATTTTCATCTAAACAATGATTTCTATAAACAAAATTTTTAGGCTGTGCTTTAAATGCATTATTAGCTAATATATTGACGGAAAATTTCAAAACAAATATTCCTAATCAAAATTTAAAGCCCACAATACGTTGGAAAATTTGTAGATGATCTGTTGGACACACTTCTGATTAATATAAATAAAAGATAAAAAAGAGGAGTCAATAAAACGTACAATGGAAAAGAAATAAAATAAATCGTTGCCTTTTCTGGATGTTTTAATCTCAAAGGAAAATAGTGGATATGGGACTCATGTATACAAAAACCAACACATATGAACATATATCTAAATTATAAATCAAATCCCAACATAAATGTTAAAAAGGGAGTCATTAAATCATTATATGATAGAACTAAAATTGCTTGTTGTAATGACAATTCGTTTTGAAACAAAAATAATGATTAACATCTATTTTAGTCAAAATGATTATCCGATGTCGAACGTCATGCGTAAGTCTGTCAGTAATTTCCCCGATTCAAATTCATAATAGGCAACCTACATTACGCGGCTCAGAGTAGTGGGTCAGGCTCTAGACATTAGTGAACAAATGAAGAGTGCAACAAATTTAAGTTTGGATTGTGACGTAGTGTTTAGCGCCGGTGGGCAGACTGTTTCTACCAGTGGCAGGCGGAAACGGGTAGATTTAAAATAATTTTGCATAAGTATATTTAATTAAAGTAAAGATGAATTCAATAATTTTTATTTTCATAGTTTTTAATCATTATAAAGTTTATAGTCAGTTGCACTCGATAAAATAATGAGTAAAATATTAGAAGTACTTTTATAAATAACAAATTCCTCGATACTTACAATTTATTAAATTATCACGAAGGAGGGGGTTTCAACATTACAAAAAAATAATTAAGTAGTTTATTTATACTAATTGTATTTATCTAAACAAGAATGCCTTAGTTATGATTCCCTCGCATGATTCTAAGATCTCTATTCCTGAATTTGAATCACTATCTTCATCCTCAACAAGGCTTTCTTCGGATGAATCAATTGCCACTCTACCCCTTTTACCAAAGCCCATATTTTTTCGATATAAACCCTATCGGACAATAGGGATACTCCGGATAATAGAGAGGCAAGCGAAGTACTTTATGTCCTTGTTCATCAAGCTCATAATTTAATACATAAACAGGTAGAAAACGTGGTTTATGGACTTGTATAATTATATATAACTCCGGTTTGGGTTAGTGTTTGTTAAAAAGGAATAATTTTTTTCCTGTAACCACTTTTACCATAATATCCCTTCGCCTAGCAGACGTCACATTTTTGACGGTGACAACGTCTTAAATTAGGTTGTGGCTCGGAGTCACTCATGAAAAAGTGTAACGCCCGCTCACGTCTGTTACGATGAGTCACCGAACGAGAGAGAGGCTCGCCGGACCGGCGAATGCCTTGCGTCTCTCTCCCACTCAAACATGATCGGTCCGCTGCGCGCGCAGCACTAGAGAATTAGGCGCGTTGAATCGGTGCGTGCTTGTGTCTCTGTCTTTTTCGAGCGTTCTTGCGTTGGAAAACCGAGAAAGCGTCATAATACAAGTTCACACGTGTGGTTAAGTATCGTCAGCTGTGTCTGTAGTGAAAATGTGGAGTGCTTAGATTCATCATTTACAACAACTACAACAATAAAGGTAAATAATTGTACACTAATATTTCATTATCGTAAACTATGATTGATTGATTAATTGTTAGATTGACACAAAAGTTGAGAAACTGAGTTTATAGGTTATGTCATACTATTGACAAATGTTGATAGTGTTAAGTAAATTATTAGTTTAAATCACTCTGCACATCAATCGTAATTCAGTCGATTCAGTCATATCAATAAATATTCTACCGAGAAAAAGACGTTGTCACGTAAAATCTTCGCCCGTAAAACCGACTTTACAGGCAACCGATTTTTTTTCTATTAGTACATTATGATAGAATGCATTATTAACTACCATATTATTATCTTTACTAAATGTTTATCAAAAACTTTTTGCCGAACGACCTTTGCCTCGTTCTTAGCTTCGTAGACAGTCGTTAATAAGCTTTTTACGAATTTTTTCTCAACAATAGAATTAGATTTTATTATAAAACTTTAAAAGTAATTATGGCTTACATTACTTTTATTAATATGAAAATTGACTTTTTAGTTATAAACACGCACCTTGTAACGATGTGCTGAACGTCCTACAGCAACAGCGTTCAACAGTTCGAACCGTGGGAGTGTCGATAATCACGCATCCATTTCCACGACAAGGTGGGGTCCGGAGCGCCTATTTAAAGCAAGCGGCTGGCGGAGTTAAAGGAGTCTTGTGGCTAACGCTCTAGGCTCCCTGGCTCGCTAGTGCATTGAATCTGCGAGCCAACCCGGACAGAAAGACTTCCACAGTGAGGATTATGCTCTGTCCTTAATCAAGCAGAACTCGTGGGTATAGTGGATTAAACGTTACCGTCAACTCTGACTCAGAGTATAACGTGGATCTGCACAATCGAATATTTTTATTGCGAGAGCGTTTGGCGCTTCCGCTGGACTGAGGTGGAAGCGAGTATAAATCTGCTTGCAATCGAATTCGCGTATTTCATTTTCTGTTAGTAATAATAATTTTTCTTAATATTGTTCTGAAGCTATACTCTGAGATAGCGCGTAATTAATTACTATTTAACTGGGAATAAGCCACAATTAAAGGTTAAAATACGTTTATTGACGTTTCAATTTCCAAAATTTCAGAACGATTTCCGAAGTGGAAATTGAAACGTCAATAAACGTATTTTAACCTTTAATTGTGGCTTATTCCCAGTTAAATAGTAATTAATAATTTTTCTAGAAATGATTATTACTAACAGAAAAATTATTGTCAAAATTGTCAAAAAAATTAAGTGGACATTCCTTGCCAACTCTTTCCGATTATTGCAAACAAATCGGAGTCTTGCACATTATGCAAATATGAGTCAGTTGCGCCAGAATCAATTTCCTCATTCCATTTTTGCAAAATTTCCTCAAAATTTTTATCATCAAATTTAACCCTCTTTGAAGGTCCAGGATGACTTCCAGAGTCCATTTCTTTACACTTTTTCCAAAAACACAAAAAATATTCAACAGTTCACATTTTTACCGATATAAGACTAATTAAAAACAGACTTACGGTAAAACGGTAAATTTTACCGGTTAAGATTTTTTATGTGCGCTATGAAAGAAAATATTCACAATACACGCCAACCGCTTTGATTAGCACTATGTATTATAAAAACTTCCAGAGAGGAACTGACACGTATGAAATTGTAAGTGGTGCGGTTACCATGAAATTCGCGTTTTGGGACTGCCCACCGGTAAGAAATACCGGATATCTGTAGTTAAGAGTTAAATAACTGTTATTAATAATTGATCTAAATACACTAAATTACTTTATAGTAGACTAATTACTACTACCAAGCATTACTACTATACTAAGCAATAATCTAGAAAAAAATAATAAAATATCCAACACAATCAAATCAACAAGATAAGTCAAATACTCTCTGCGATTCGTATTGATACGTCCGTACTTCTCAGACTACAACCACCAGTTTCTTTTTATACTATGCTACAACACTGTCGAGCACACTGGTCGTTTCCATGGTAACACTAGTAAACACGATTCATTGCGCATCGTCGAGGTATGAGTCATATTCCCAAACTTAAGTTGCAGTATAGCTACTATTAAAATTGTCTGTTAAGCTATGACAATGTTGCAAAAGAAACTTGGTCCATAATAAACGATCTTCGAAATAAAACTAACACAGCTTACATTTTCTCTTTCAAACCCTAAAAATCTAAATGAATACCTTCTTTAATGTAAGTAAAAATATAATATCAACTATTTTGCCACAATAAGATCCTATTTTCTATCTCCCCAATTTAAAAAAGGTCTTGCATTCATTATTTATAAGACCAGTTGATTAATCTGAACTAAATTAAACAATCAGTAGTATCAAAAGCAAATGTTCCTGTAATACTGACGGATTATTCCTAAAAATTTTATTGAATTTCTCAAGAAAATGTTTTGGAAGTCCTGGTCTCACTAATAACTAATTCCTTTGAAAAAGGTATATTTCCAGATTGCCTTACGACAGCCATTATTATTCCTCTTCATCAGGGTTGTAAAAAATCGAATGTCTGCAACTATAGACCTATTGCCTTACTACCAGTCCTATCCAAAATTATTAAGAGACTTATAAAAGCCCGACTTTCTCGTTGAAAACATTTTTATCACAAGGTCAGTTCGACTTTTTATCTAATAAATGTACCAGTGATGCTACGTTTTCGGTACTACATGATTTCTTCTTCTTCTTCTAGTTCCATGACCGTTATCGATCGTTGGATATCATGTTGGCTACCATATTCGCTATCGTGACTTTATTGACAGCAGCTCTAAATAACGATGTAGTTGATTTTCCATACCATTGCCTTAGACTTTTCAGCTATGATGTTCTTCTTCTACCAGGACCACGATTGCCTTGGATCTTTCCCTGAATGATTAGATTTCGATATTTTTCAGGGTGTCTCATAATGTGACCGAAGTATTCCAGCTTGCGTTTCTTTATTATATTAACCAGTTGTGTTGTTTGGTTCAGCCGTCTTAGGACCTCCTCATTTCTAACTCTGTCGACCCAGCTTATTTTCAGTAGTCGTCTGTATACCCACATCTCAAAGGCTGTCAAGAGTCTAAGTTTAGCCTCAGTTAGAGTCCACGTTTCCACTCCATACCAGCAAGACAGGAAAGATGTAGCAAGATATTATTCGAACTCTAAGGTATTGACCTAAGATCGTGACTGCAAAGTACGTTTCTCATTTTAACAAAGTGATTTCTATCAAGCACTAAACATTAATTTTTACACTACCAATTTTTTTTGTGACTATGTTAAAGCTTTGTGGTTGTTGTAAATCACGACATTTTGATAAAAAAAACTAAATTTTTACGTAATTTGAGGTATTTATTTCAATTGGTTGCAATCTTAGTTGAGGAATAGGAAACAACTAGTTAGAGTTGACTTTGGTCACTAAAGCATGGTCACTAAAAGAGTACCACAAGGTTCAGTAGTGGGTCCTTTACTTTTCCTTATTTTTATAAATAACATCACTAACTTAAAAATTGATGTAAAAATTTTCTTTTTGCTCATGACCAGTATCACCTGGAGGTATTCTAATATTGCAACTCTTCATGCGACTATAACTTTCGATCTTCTTAAAATAAAAACCTGGTCTGACTCTAATTTACTTTTTTAACGTGGATAAGACAGTATTATTCTATAAAGGAGCTCTTCAACCTTTGCTTCTTAATAACAGCCAGATCAGTATTGTTGATTCTGTAAAATTTTTCGGTATTTTTATAGACAGCAACCTTAAATGGCCCCTTCATATCGATGTGTTAAGTAAGAAACTAACCTCAGTCTGCTATGTAATAAAATTTGTTATGAAGAAAATCAATTTAGCATCTTCCAAAATAACATATTGTTATTGTTCGAGTCTCATCTTCGATATAGTCTTTCTGTTTGGGGGTTCTAGTACAGCTTCCCAATCTGATGTTTTTTAAAATACTCAAAAAGCAATACGGCATCTTTTTCGCCTCAGTAGAATAACACATTGCAGAAGCTACTTCAAAAATCACACGATTTTAACTCTTTCGTCTTTATATATTTTAGAAACTGTTTGCTTAATTCGTAAATACCTACAAGCTTTTCCAGTCCCGTCCACTGAGTTAATAAAGAAACTTATATTATATTCTGCAAAAACATTATACAACCATCTTTGTTTACAACTTAAATCTGGAACTTTTTTCCTTAAGCTCCGTAAAATGACAAAAGCCTATCTATCTGCAATACCATATTATTCATTCGGTAAAAGAGTTTCTTAATAAATAACTAAAAAATTACAGTACGTTTAGGTACAAGCAACTAAAATATTTTTATATATATATTTGGGTACCACATGCAGCAACTTAAACTTATTAGTTCGTGAGGATTTCTTATGCAATTTGCAATTTATTTAAATTTTGCAATGGATTGTGTATTTTATTATCTTATATCACAAAATTAAGAAAGGATACAAATATTATATAACCATTAATTAATTCAAGACTAACAGTTGTAACAATAAAACACATTGAAAATAACATGTATTAACGTTCCTTGATAAGATTGAAATTTTTTGGCACTCATGTCTCTTTTGTCGACTTTTTAGTATCTAGTTCTTATATTCTTAAATAGGGATAGTAAAATCAGCCCGGATAAGAAGAAAAGTCCATTGCGGTACTACAAATTGTCGAAATGAATAAGAATTTAATTGACACTTGAAAGTTTCCTAATTACTAAACTTTTAATAGTTCTCATTCTGCAGCGACGGCTTCAAACGACCCAAAACTATGTTGTATAGAGCGTTGTGTAAAATGTATTGCTGTAATGTATGTAATTACAAAGTTTCCAATTTGAATAATTAAAAATAATAAGCTTTGTTCAACATTTTCAATGTTCTATAATTGTTTGCAATAAAATGTTTTTCTCTATTCTAATTTATTTTGTTTGATATTTCCTTTAATATGGTAACTAGACATCAAATATGTCTTGTATTTTTCTTCGTCTTCTGGCGCGACAACTCATTTTAAGTTTTGGTCTGCTTAACAATGGTTTTCCATTATGCTTTGTCAGTTACTTTTCTCCTCCACCGCCCGATGTTCCTGATTTTAAAGTCCTCCTTTACATCGTCAATCCATTCTCAAGGGGTCTTCGTTTTGTTCTATTTTTTTTGGGCTTCCATTTCTAGATTACTTTCATCGCTCAATTTCGTGGTATTCTTTCGAAATAAATAAGCCAGTTTAGTCTTTGTGACTTTATAATGCGCTTTGTATTAATTCATCCAGCTCGTGTTTCATTTTAGTTCTCCACGAGACATTACTAAAATGGGTTGTTTCAAATATCATTCTTAATATTTAACTCCGCATCCGGCAGGTGAAATTTTGTAACCCTGTTCGACAAATAGGGTGTGACAAACCCCAAGTTGAAAATGCTATAGCTTCAGGATACATTACGGTAATATATTCAAGAAGAACATTTGCTAATAATAGTTTACTATTAAACATATAACCAATTATATGAAATAAAAGTTTTTTTTCGAAAAAAAAAATGTGTATTATGACCGGACAATCAATACAGATCTGTCAAAATTAATAGTATAAAACCAAAAAACTATAATAGAAGGAGTATCTAGCTTATCAAAGAAAAAAACAGAATTAAATTCTACAAATTAGTTATTGAGTTATCAGTTCTTAAAGTTGGAGAAATTTTCGCAGTACGTCACGCAGTGTTCTAAACACAAAAAAACTTCACACACACGTATCTAGTTTTCCTGTCCCTATTTCTGGGACATTTTGAACATCGTCCCTACTGATTAGGTTTTCTTTTCTTTGCAGACGGTTTAGAATTTTTATCTAAAATCTTTCGGATACTGCTTATCATCTTTATAGATAATCTATGGGTACTCATTCTTTCTCTTTGATGTTTTTCGTTCAATTGGAAACCAAATTTTGTCAGGAAAAGCCTTCTAGCAATGTTAGGACTATCGCTTTTTTGTCTGTGAACGATCTGCCTATTGATTGCTGCAGTGTTCATTAGAGAGAAAAAATTGTCAATGGCCAGCGACGACTGTTTTGTGCTACATTATAAGTTGCAGATAGCTCGTCTACTACTTTAACTCCGCCTTTGGTCGAATTATAGAAGGAAATAATTTCAGGCAGCTTATTATGAGCATCTGTTATTGTTTATCATAGTGGAGAGAAGATATAGGTCAAATAAAGTTTCCTTTCTTTGATTCTAAATCCAAATATACCGAAAAAAAAATGTCTCTTGACGTTGGCTCGTTGTGCAACAGAAAACGTCCATTCCTATTCCGTCAGTGTTCCACAATTCATATAAATGACGATGGTTATTTGTGAATGCACCAGACAGGTAAAGGAACCCCAACACTCTGCTCTTTTTCATAGTCGCCTATTATTTCCAAATCTACGAGAGTAGATTATGAAGATGATTTATGATTAGAAATTATGAATAAATCAATATAAACAGTATGTATATGACGGCGTGCCTCTGAAAATAACGTCGAAGTAAGAAATAAATAAGGAAAAAATGAACTTGCAAGTTCGCTTGTGTTCGCAAGTTTCGACATGTCAGTTGTGACAAACCCCAGACAACCTGAAAGCGATACCACTCACGGTATATCTAGTTGCCGATTGATCTAACTGCATCATATCGTAGACTAATATGTTGTACAAATGTAAATTCTATAAAAGACACTCGTTCATAATATTTATTTAGGTGCTGGTATTATTTTTATACGAAAATAACTTATTTGTAAAATTTATCACTTAATATCAATATTGTGTGTGTATACAATTAAATTACGGTACCTGTGATGTTGAACTAACACTTCTGCTTCTTCTACAGTGCACTGGGGGAACTTAGGGGGGCAGAATCTTCTTAAGGTTGCGTAGTTAAGTTTACACAAAAAAGACTGGAGTGTTTATTGCGCTATACAAGACTGAGATGCGTGTAGTCTGGTAGCTTCGCTTCCCTTAAGTCTCATAGGAGTGGTGCGTTCAGGGCCGTATTAGGTTACGTATAAGAGACATACACACACGTCAATTAAAGAATTAAATATAAAAATAAAATTATAAAAAAAAATTATAATAAAAAATAGGAATATGGGTGGAGAAACGTAACATATGTATTCGAAAGCTAATGAAGGGCTGTTGGCATTTGGAGTGAAATTTGATTTTATAACGGTTACTCTCTGACCTTTAGAGTTTCTCACACCCCACATGTCATATGCCGGGTTAATATGTAATACTTGACAACACTGTAGTAATATCAACGTTAGAGCTCGATCTTCTCCGCTTGACGGCCTATGTAACAATATAACATTTGGTTAACGCGCAAAAAGTCACTTGTCGCTTGTCGTTCTGTACCGTATAATAATTTGTAAATTATGTTATCCCCCTGCTAATAACTCTTATAGTCAAGGCGGAATTGGACATTCATAGAAGTCCATTTTTTTTTTGCTAAAATCAATTCAGAATGTACCTTGTATCAACAATAACGATATACGACAGTCGCAAATCTTGTTTTTAATTGTTATTTAACAAATTTGGCAAAAATATTGGCAATTTTTGCTTTTTGTGTTTATATTTTCACCTATAACTCAATTGATAGAAGTATTAGTTTCTTTTTTCAATTTTACATAATACTTGGCTAGCTAAAAATTGAAAATGTATTATTGTTAAAAAAATTTTTTTCGACCCCTTAAAAATAACTTACAGCTTTCGTATTCCGCCTAACACAAGGGTTTATGTGCTCAAAAGTGGTTTCAAAGACTGATCATAACCAAAGGGAGGGCTTAAATCGAAGATACTATACAAGCAGCGATGAAAGTAGCTTTCAGTGTTTGGTGAAAAGTTCGGTACTTAAAATGATGTACTCCTAAAACTGTATCGGAGCTGTCGAAACAACTGGCTCACAAATTGCATACATTTGTCTGCAGTTATGATCGCCGGCACACCAAATCAGGATATCCATCCCTAAAGAAGCTTCTAATCATGGAATAGTTATGGTTTTTAGTCATCTCATGACTTGATCGATGATTGTGAGCAAGTATCGAAAGTTCTGAACTGCTGGGACTGATTAATTACGTCCATGATGCGATATAAATATGTGCGAATTAATTGTTAGGTATTCCTAGTGGTTTAACTGGTGTAACCTTGTAATGTCAAATTTTGGCATATCATTGTTTGACTTGGCGATTCATGTTATGCCACACAAACTCTGAGATAGCGCGTCAATTATTCGTAATATAGCACTATATTGTTACGTCTTTGTCTTCTAACCTAACAAATCGAACGCAGACGAGCCGCCATCGCCAGAAACTGGCCGAAAGATCGAGAAACAGAACCGATGTTCAGATGGTTTCGATTAAGTTACATATAGACGACGCTAACGAGAAAAAAACTAAATAAATAAATAAAGATTGTGACCAAAAATTAATAAAAACATTACAATATCCTAGGTGGGACTACATGTAGAACTTTAGAGAAACATCTCTCTGACACACAGCTGGCACTAAACTCGTATGACCATTTTAGACTGATTAAAAAAGGGACACTATCAGAAATCGTTCTTAAAATGAGAACGATTTCCGAAGTGAAAATTGAAACGTCAATAAACGCACTTAAAACCTTTAATTGTGGCTTATTTCCCATTTAAATAGTAATTAATTGTCTATTCTATACGGTATTTTTATCAGCAATCGTGCAGACATATCTCAATTGATTTAAAAAATCACAAAATCTCCAAATCCATACCGCTGACAGTAAATTAAGCGTTATATTCATAAAAGTTTCCAAAACAGTCCATTTTTTAGCATTATTAATTTTATAAGCGAAGAACTTAACATCATTACAATCTATTTACAAGACAGCGGAATACCGTTGAGTAATTCGTTTTGCCTTGTCTGTCTGAATAATCGAGGACTAACTTATTACTTGACGGCTTGGAGAATTTATTGATTTTTATCATTACTAGTAAGAAATGTCGAAAAAACAAATTAAACTCATCTAGACCTCACCCTATCAAAATACGAAAGAGCATTTTGATAAGACCATTGTGTATTTATTAACCTTTATTCTTGAAATAACTTACAATGAAGTCATTTAAATCATTATATATATATATATATATATATATATATATATATATATATATATATATATATGTATATATATATATATATATATATATATATATATATATATATATATATATATATATATATTTCCTTCAATCTCACCAGCTGATTGTCATTTCTGACAGTCGAGCTTTCAAATACTTCATTTTTATGATATGATCATAACAGTCAAGAACCCTAGCCGTGCCGTTGTTAATATAACAATTCAAAATTGACAATTATATTTTTTGATAGATTTATTCAATCAATGTTTTCAAAAGTGAAATTTAAAACAAATTAATATAAAATTAGTTAAATTGGGAATCTTCCGGCGTTCTGTGTTTCTGTGTTTTTGCTGATATATTTAGTATATTAATTTTTGATGTTTCTTTGCAATAATAACATTTTAATGCTACAGATATTTTAAAGGTAAGATCATTTACTTAATTGTTTTTCATATTAGATGTATCGCTAATAACACTATTTAAGTTGAACTGATGATGCTTATTGAACAATGGGCGAAACGTCTTCAATAAATAGATAAAGTAGCACAACTCTTGTCTTTGGTATCATTAACCTAAAATCATCCTTTCTTCTATTTCTCATTTTTTATATTAAACGGTCTTAAAGTTCAATAGAAATTTATAGGGACATCTATCTCGTTATAAGCGAAACCTCGTAATAACCGTGTTCGTTATA
>NW_027313383.1:0-21974 GCF_040954645.1 Diabrotica undecimpunctata | reverse complement strand
ACGCGCTATCTCAGAGTCCTCTCTAAGAATTCTATTGCATCCGAATGTTTCTTGTCGAAGCGTGTGTTCCACTTTCGTACTTGATTAGCAATTCTGGTTGCCCCATTGTTTCTTTATTGTTAATTCCTTTAATTGTCTTCGGATGCCCGAAATTTCCTGGCCAGTGTGTCGGATTCTGTTCCCTTGGACGTTTTTTCTTTTGGGATTGTTCCTGTCGCTTCCTCGCGATTTTTAAAATAGTTCTGAGTCGTGCTTTCAATTCGTCAACGGTTCCCTTGGGATCTAAGCCGTATTTTTCGGCCTCGCTCTGCAATTCCTCTTTGCAAAGACGGTTTATCCACGACGTACCTGTTACTGAGTCTGTCTCTTTATCTGTCGGCATGTTATTAATTTTGCTCGGGCGCCAGTTTGTGATGGGTAGCTCTTTCGGGGCGACAGACTCAGTAAAACACAGGTTTGAAGTAAAAATAAATCTATTAATTTAAATATATCTACCATAAATAAAAATAAAAGGAATTCTACGTTGTATACTTATACAATGAATAAAACTAAAACGAATTCTACTGGATCCCGTGATGAACGAAGTCCTCGGCGAACGTCTATAAAAGAAAAAAATTAATTAGTACTACTAATAAGAAACGAAATGGGGGAAATCGATCGCGCGCAGATTTATACTCGCTTTCGCTTCAATTCAGCGAAAGCTCCGAATATGCTCGCAAACAAAATATTTAGCTGTGCAGACCCATGGCAATGTTCAATACACAATGCCGACGGGTTCCGCTTGGCTAAGGACAGAGTATAATCCTCAATACGGAAATCTCTCTGTCCCGGTTGGTTCTGTGCAGATCCGCGGTAATGCTCACTACGCAATACCGATGGGTTCCGCTTGGTTAGGGACAGAATATGATCCTCAATACGGAACTCTCTCTGTCCAGAATGGCCCGCAGGTTTACTACACCGGCGAGTCAGGGAGCCTAGAGCGCTAGCTACAAGACTGTCTAATTCCGCTATTCACACGCCTTAAATAGCCGTTTGAATCCCACTACGCCGTCAGGTTGTAGAAGTGGATGCGCAAATATTGACACTCCCACGGTTCGAACTGTTAAACGATCAGAGCATCGTTACAACTTTTCTTAGTGTAGAATAAGTAAAATAGTCACTTTATCTAGCTTTGCTCGGGACACCCGACTCATTGGCGCCTCAACCTCTTAAATAGTTTTTACACCTAAATAAAAAGAGGAGTAATATTAACTTTTAGGCATTAAGTATTATTATCAGTTCAGTTCATTCTCACACATCGCCCTTGAGGCATGTGCATTTTTAAAACACTCTCAATTCCTGTATCAAATATTTCTCTACGCCAAAATCGGTTTTTTATACATACGGTTTTCTCTTTCATGTGTTATAAAGAAAGAATTTATTGACATTGTATAGTACACTACGGCCATGTTGGGCCTCTCTACTTTAAAATATTTAATTATAAGTCGATAAACTTAAAGTGATTTTATTTCTCTGGAGCTTATATTTGCTCACATTAACAATCCTTATCCTTCAACGGTCACTGAAGAACCAAACCTATGGAGATACATCCATACAAAAGTCCTTTGAAGTAAGGCTTGGAATCAAAAGATTTCCAACCCTCGAGTGTGGGTAGCCAGTTACAATGCTCCCCCACAATGTCATTTAGTCATAGCTGAATTATGTGATTTTTACATTTGTAGTATAACCAAAAACTAATCTTTTATAACAATATATGTATATGTTCACTTTGATTTTTTTGTTGAAAGTTAATGTTAAATGTTCCACATAGCCGGTTATTGCTACCAAAATAATTGTCTTAAAAAATAGTAAAAATATTATGTAAAAAAATCTTTTTTTTGGATATAACAGAACTAACCTAACAACAAAGTACGTAATACAATAATAAATTCTACTATACTATCACTGTAATAATGCAGAAAATCAAAAATAAAATAAGAGGACATTCTAAAACACTCTAATCAGAATCGTCATTTTTTGGCAATCAGCATCTGCCCCGTTTGATTGTATCATAAAATGTTTGGCAAAAAGGGGGAACTTTCAGGGCGAAAGGGGGGTCATTCCTGAACTTGTATTTAAGCATTAACGTAGTGGCGTTAAAGAGAAAGGATTACGTAATTCAGTTACCGAAATGTTTTTTAGAGGATGCAGAATCATATATAAATAATCTATATTTAGATAAAATAAAAGGGCCGTTTTTAACCACAACGGATTTAAAAAAAGGTTCGAGATATGCTTTGAAATCAAACACCATGTCCTGTGTTACACGTTCTACAGGTAAACTTTTTACCACAGCTTTCAACTAATGAATATCATTCTTCGGATACATACAAAATCTCTGCCTTATGCTTCTGTTCTTCGATTTAAAACAAAATCTCTTCTTCTTCTTCTTTGAGTGCCTCTCCTATCGGAGATTGGATATCATTAGGACGATTCTAATTTTATTTACTGCTTTTTTAAATAATTCATTAGTGGTACAGCCAAACCACTCTCTTAAATTTCTCATCCAGGACATTCTTCTACGGCCTGGATTTCTGCGTCCTTGGATTTTTCCTTGTATTATATTTTGTAGGAATGTGTTCTTTTGTCCTCTCATCATTTGGCCTAAGTATTCAAGTTTTCTCTTTTTTATATTCAGTCTAACTTCTGGATCGTTATTTATTCTGCCTATTACCTCTTCATTTATAATTTTATCCACCCAACTTATTTTTAGTATAAGGCGGTAGCACCATATCTCAAAGCTTTTAAAATTTTAACATTCCTCTGTTTAAGAGTCAATGCCTCAAAACCGTAAAGCAAAGTTTGTTAGAACAAAATCTCGGTCACACGGTAAGAAGCTGTGACCTGGCTCGGGTACTATTGGTGTACTATGGTAAACTATTTTTGAAAATCTTTCGTTCTTGGCTAAAGTTGAAAGAAAATGAATCATAAGAGCATTTTTGTTCTGACCCCCCACAGTTGTCAGTAAATATATGCAGAACAGTAACAGAACTTTTAATATACTTTTGTATAAAATGCCACAAAAACGATACAGATTCTATGGAGCCTTTCTTAGCAACTGTTTCGTCAAACATATAACTGACTGATTTATTATGTAAAAAAGCTGATGGTAAACCCAAATATGCCTAGCATAAAATATTTCCCCCGTAGTCCAAAACAGGAAATGGCAAATTTTCCTGATAATCCAAAACAAACAGTGTCCACAGTTTCGTAGATTTGTGCCATTTCAGTTTTTTCTTATAAATAATCGTAGAACGCTTGGGCTTTCCGGAGATAAAGTTCTTTTTGAACGTTCAGTTGGTGATTAAGTTCATCCGTAGAAGCAGCATCAACTTGTATTTTCAACAGATCACAAGAAGCACAAGTGTCCGATGTCGGATAACCAAATGACAAATTAAAATGATATATGAAATACCTATAATAGTAATCATACGTAACTGTAGGTTTTATTTTTTTCGTGCATTTTTAACAGACAATATTTCTCGGGATCATATTTTTTTTAAATCAAGTTCCGATGCTTCCAAATCATCAAACGGATGCGCTTTTTTTTATCCCGTTGGACCGAATATAACGCACATTTAAGTTGAACTCCCAGACCTCTATTTTTACAGCAGAAGCTCTTGCAATATATGAGGCGTTACTTTATGCAATATAAAGTAACTCGGACCATATAGTGATATTATCAGATTCTTTATCAGTTTTGACCTCTATTGGGAAACTGGAATTGCCAAATATGTACAGTTACCCTTATATTTACAAAATTAAGGATATCAAACAAAAGTTAGTAACAAGGGGAAAAATGTACTCTTTGTTTGGATTAAAGCACATATAGGTTTGGAAAATAATGAATATATAGACCAATTAGCAAGAGAAAGTATTTTGTCTGGTAGAGAAACTTGGTATAAAATCACGGCTTGCAACTTTCTGGCTTCCTTAAAATTAAGATTATACTAAAGGTGGAATAATATATGGAAGGAATATTCCGTTGTTATCCAAATAGATACACTTCTCTTTAAACAGATATTCCTAAAACTCCTTGGTATAAGGTTTTTCATGTACCTAGAAAATGTTACCACGATCATTAGACTGAGATTTAAACATTCTTGTTATCCCAAACATTTAATTTAAACTTAAGGTTTTAGATAATGATCAATGTAATTTTTGTACAGAAGAAGCAAACCTAGATCATAATATTTTCAGTTGTACCAGAAATACTATAATTTTATCCAAATTAATAAATAATTTAAATAAACATAATATATTAGCCTCTTAGAACCTTCAGTACTGACTATCACTAGACTCGAGAACAGTGTATGATGCCTTAGTTATGTTTTTAAAAGATAGTAAAATAACCATGTAAATAATTATGCATAGTTAATAACGTAACCTTTGTTTTTAACCCAATTGTTAAATTCCTTTCTTACCGTGACCTGGTAAAAATACCTTGATGGGCCCCTAGGCGAGAAGATAGTGACCCTGTTTACTGTTTATTGTTTTGTATATTTATTTTAATATAATCTCAAACAACAATTTCTTCCATGTTGAGTCTGGCTGAATGACTAAAAGTCTATGCCAAAAAAAAATCTCTATTCTATCTCTATCTAAAAACTTTATGTGCTCCTCAATCTGTTTCACAATATTTTTCTGATTTTTGTTTGGTCGATTATGGTGTTTACCACGGGAATTCTTTTCAAGCACAACACCAAAAGCTTTTGACTACCATTTTCAATACTATTTGATTTGTGAACCGCATATAAGTTACAAAATGCTGAGCGACACACTTTTACAGATTTTGTACCCATTTTAACACTATAGCGATAAGAATACTTCTTCGTTCCACGTACGCTGGTTTTTCTCTTTTAGATACTTTTCTTACATCTATGAGCGACCCCAAATAACTATCTTAAATTTTCTTATCTCCCATTGCATAAAATGTAAATATTGCATCTTTTTCCATTTCCGTCATTTTTTCAAACCACCGGCTAGAATACTCACACCTGGATCTTTGTTTCTTTACTGCAATAGATTTACCACTACTAGTTTTGTATTATTTTCCAGAATTTATTTGAAATTTTCTAATATTTCTTTTCCTAGCTTGGGGAGTTCACTTGCGTTTCTTAGTATTTTCTTCAAAGCGCCTTTCTGTAGTGTCATCTACAATAAAACATATATAAATGTGGTGCATAGATATAAAACTAAACTAAATAACTTGCCTTAATCAGTTGTGCTGCTTGACTTATCATTTGATTCGTTTACAGTTACATGCTTTGGAATTCATCCCTGATTTAAACCTGAACCACAAACTTTGTTCCTCTTATCTTAAAATACCTTTTTTGCTATCGTTGTTTAAGTCATACTTTTTGCTTCTTTTGTTGCCACTTTCTTCTTCCACTACATAATGTGGTCAGCATAACTATTATCGGAATCATGGTATGGATCACTTTTACCAGAAAACTCAGTAAAACTAGCTTTTTTCGCGGAGCAATATACACACTGCACTAAAAACGAGGAAAATGTGAGGTTAGAACTTCCTCAGCCTTGTGCGCAAAAAACTGGGTCATGTGAATCATATGACCGGTTATTGCTCTTAATACCATTGATCCTAAGGACTATGCTATTAACATTTTTGGTGCAATAACCATCCACTTTTCTCTACATTGAGTTTCTTACACATGTGCGGAGGTGCGGAGGTATGTTTGAAGGCAAGAAATGCCATAAACTCAATGTCTCAAATGGTCTTTGACCGGTTTTTTGCACCAAACCCTTTAATTTTTGGCTGTTACTTTAGAGATCTTAATTTTTGATTAACAGTCTTTCATTTATCTGTAGTTTGTATATTGTATTGATAATAAATTATGCCTACAAGAACATTTAATGGTTAGAATTAAATTTAAACTTCATTTTTATAGGCTGGGGTCTCCTAATACCCCGGCCAGCCTTTTATGTCATATAAAATTAATTCTAATAAAGTTGTAATAATGTGGTAATCCCATGGATTTTACGGATTAGTACCGGCTATGAGTGTACTATCGTTTTGTATAAGAGTTTTACATGTTTAAATGGGGAATTCCCCCGAACTGCGATAAAATTTAACGAAATAATATAAATATATTGAGTTCCAGTGGTAGTTGGTTTCTTGTCGTATTTGTAAATAGTGCATAAAATTCTGAACATGAGTTACGTTTCATTTATATCTAGCCAAAAGCAAGATGAACTTTTACGTTTACTTGAAAGTAATGATCCAGAGCTTGATATCAATGAGGATACAGCAAATGATTTAGAAGATGAAGACAATGTAATAGAGGTAGAATAAGAAAATGACCTTATTATTGATCAAAGCATAGAGCAAGATGAACCAACAGTTATCTGAAAATGCCATAAAAATACTAATATACTTATAAATAGGGGACATTTTCTTGCTCTCGGCCTTAGTCTGGTCTCGGCTTCCAAATAGGGTCTTTGCACCCTGGGAGTCCGATGTCGGGGACTACTTACGGACAACTCGGTAGACTGCACTACTTCTTTTATTTTAAACATGCAAATTTATTTGGGGTCAGTTTTTGAATCGACAATAAGAAAACAAGCAAATTTTTAAATCTAATAATTTTTAGGAAAACAAGGTCACAAGGTGAAAAAAGCTCATGGCCAAAGAGTTTTTCTAGACTTAATAGACCATTTCTAAGGAGGGTATGGAATAATAACTGACAATTTTTTATGAGTTTACAACTTGCGGATAAGTTATGGGAGAAGAATATAACTCTATCTAAGAGTTTCTACCAGCATCATATAAAACAGATTATTCAAGTATGTTTGCTTTTAGAAAACATCGAACTTTAGTCTCTTATGTTCCAAAACCAAGAACTGCAGTCATCTTACTTTCAAGTGACGACAAAGTGGCTGGCGAAGAACAGTCCTATAAACCTGAAATTATTCGACATTACAACAAAACGAAAGGAGCCGTCGATACAAGCGATAAGTTAGCTAAAGAATATACAGTACAAAGAGAAACAAACTGTTGGCTATATTCTCTTATTTTATTGATGATCCAGGTAATAATTCCTATAAATTGTAGCTACTAAAATATCCTGATTGGAGAAAGCAGAATATGAGTAAGCGTAAAATGTATATTTTGGCACTGGGCAAGTAACACGTTTCAGACGTATAAAGGAATACGTTTTCAGACGTTATAAAAATAAGCACATCGAAGAGAATAAAAAGCGTCATATGGCAGATGTATTCCCAGAACTTTTGAATATTACTGAGCTCAGAGGAGATCAAACAAAAAATGTAAGTGTGTTATAGAGGCAAAAACAGAAAAACTAGTAAAATATGAGTAGAATGTAACAATTTTGTATGTCAAAAACACGCAAAAATAGATAGTTTGTGTACATTATACAAATAGTAAGTAGTTGTTATTTAGTCTGTTAGCGTCAGCAGTAGAATGTTTTTTGTAGAAAATCTGTATGCTTTAGTCTAATAAATTTTTAATACTATAAAAATTATGTTTTACTGGTACAGTTGTTTTTTTCGTATAAGCATAGTTCACCCATTTAAGAGTGGAGTCTGTTCAGACCCCGGCACGTATTTTGTGTAATATTTTGAGGACCGTCCGATGAAGGTTAAGCAAAAAAGTTATGTGAAACTCAATCAATTGCATGTTATTAAAACATTACTGCTGTTAGGACACTATTACACTACTTGATGATAATCTGAGAATTACTTATGGGTAGGAATGAAGGGGAAAGGGTATCTGACTAATAGAATTGAAAAAATAATTGAAATTATTTAAACTTGTATCTAGTCAACCATGTGCTATTGCAAAAATTATAATTTAAACACATAAACAAAACCTATAACACATAACTTTAATCAAAAATAAGAGAAAATAAAAAAATTATAAGTAACAATAATAAATAAATACAAAAAAGATGCTGTATATGTCCATTGTCAACTACTACATAATGTAACTCTTCTTCTCATTGAGTCTATAACATTGTTTAGGACCCACAGAGTATTTATTATGTAATTCTTCAACATGTGGTACTTGTAGTACTGTTAGTCGAAGAGTTTGTTAAGAAATGTTATTACAGTCGATTGTGACAAATAAAAATGACTATAAAATTACATTGCAAGCCTTTATAATATCATGCTCTGGATAGTTACTAGGTTATAGTCGGGCTATTCAGCTGTTCCAGTAGTGCCTAAATTACAACCGATCTAGTATTTTAATCTTCTAAGTTTATTACAATAAATGTGTTTTTTTGTTATAGATGGAGGGGTTGGTTAGAGAAATGCAGGATACGGAACATGGGGGCGTTCCCGTCAGAAGTCAAAAACTCTTTCTAACATCAATTCCTGCAGCTTTCATGGGTAAGTTTCAATATTTTTTGTTTAACTATAATGATTATATCGAAAAAACCATTTGTCGTGTTTAAGAGAAAATTTATCGATTTTGTAATTTTGGACATTAAGTGAACCAACGATAATGGAAATAATATTTATTATGCCTCAATATATACTATCCTATAAACACATTATTAAAAAATAATATCGACGAAAATACAAGGAAATTTAAGTAAGAAAATTATTCATAGAGGTAGGATATCGAAATGCAACAAGCTCTCTGATTAAAATACCACAAAACGCTATTATGAAGAATTAATCTCAGCTTAGGTGTATGAAGCGATGAAAAGCATTTTCAAATCTAGCCCAAAATTAAAAGAAATAAGATTTAGAGAAAGTGAAGAAGTCACAACCACAGACAACAAACAACATATTTTATCCCAGCCCTTTCACCAATGTTACACCCCTTTAAAATAACTTAATTCAACACCAACAATATTACAATACTTTATACAACTTTAAAACAATGACAACCATAAACTTCAAAATAATACTGTTACAAACTGTCAACAACATTTGTTTACCTATATATTTTTTCTAACATTACAAATTTTACTAGGCATTTCAGAATTTTTCGTTTGCATCTCGAACATTTTAGAATTTTAATACTTCTTCTTTATCCTGAAAGGACTTACTCCATGTGGAATAAACCTTACGGAACTTTCGTAACACTGCTTCTTTCTTCATAGTTATTACCCTCGAATAACTGGACTATCAGGGATCGATTGAAGGCAACAGGATTGACCAGTTCCATGGTATGGAGCTAGTCTCTTAATACGAACTACCTTAGGTTTTTTTTGTTTATTTAAATTGTTGTTGTCCATTTAAATTGTTTATTTTCTACAACACGGTATACGGGTCTTCCCAGTTGTGTTGGAGTTTCGGACAAAATCCTTTCTTACGTGTGGGAATGTATAACCATACTGGGTCACCTCTTTCGAAAGTTGTACCAGTACAATTGTATATTCAGCCTAGCCTTTAAAGCTTCACCTCAATATTACCGAGCAAATTCGTAGACTTTTTTTAATTTTTTTTTAAATTTTCAATGTACGTCAGGTATGAACGTTTTTCTTCGCAGACAGGTAATCTTCCGAAAATGAAATCTTGAGGATGCTTCCTCATCTTTTTCTTCCGGTGATGCTTCCATCATCGACAAAGAACAATCAGGTGCTTCATGTTCGGAACTTCTATAGGCTAACAGGAATAGATAAATTAAAGTATCCCTATATTTTGAAAGGGAGGGTAAACATTGAAAGGGATTAGCAAACAATTATATTATGTCTTTCGACCACTCCGTCTGATTGTGTATGGAGAGATTAGTGCGTGTTTTCTTAATACCCAATATTTTTAATAATTCTTGCCATAATTCTAATTCAAATTTTGTCCTTGATCAGAATGTATATCTTAAGCAACTCTATGCCTTGTTACATGTGTTACATTGTGTTATAAATGCTTCTGCTTCTGTAGTCGCTTCTTGATAGGAAGGGGTACAATTTCAGGCCATATTAAAAAAGAACCCATTTTGACCATTAAGTACTTGTTTCCTCTCTCTGTCATCGGAAGTTGACCGAGAATATCCACTGCAAGTCGTTCAAAAGACTCTCCGGAAAGATATTGTGTCATTTTACCACGACTTCTTGTTCTAGGGTATTTTCTAGCATTACATAAATCATATTTCTTACACCAATCTTCTAAATTTCAGCCACAATTGATCCAGCTAAATCTGTCTAGAACTCCGGCCAGTGTCCGTCAAAATGGTCTTGAGAAAGTCTACTATGAAGTTCTTGCAACATACTTTTATTGTTTGATTTTGGCAGTACTACTGGTTGAACTTACGGACTCCATTGGGACTTTTTCACTTCCGATATAATAGACCATTTTAAATATACAGAGATTCCCATTGAGCCTAGTACGCCTTTATATTTCTACTGTATTTGGTTGTTTCCTGCCAAATGCGTCTTTTCCATTTTTAGGCTATGATTTTTAACTCATTGTCTTTCTTTTGGCTTTTTTTAAGATTACTCTGAGATAGCGCGTCACTTTCTTCTTCTTGTTTATCTTTGGTTACCGGGAGACTTACTTTATTGGTTACATTCTCTTTTTCGTCAGGGCAAGTGGGAAAAATCCTACAGAACTTTCGTAACATTATTAAACTAAAAATGACATAAAAATTTTTTAAATTACGTTCAGTTAACTATCTACTACTTGGATAGTTACCTAAACGTAAAATACTGAAGATTTTACGTTTGACGTTACGTATTATTAACGTTATGAGATGAAAATGTTCTCCGGGCAACCATTTATAAGCCAATGAAAACTGCAAACAATATTATGCTGTAAATTAATATTCTAATGGCTAAAATAACAACGTTAAAATGTATGTTGATAGGAAACTTTGTTAACAAACTAATAGAAACTTACGACCGAGTTCGACGTCAAAAGTTACGAGGTAAATACTTCTACAAAGTTTATTTGAAAATAATGTGAACAATTGGAAACTATATCTAGATATTGTATGGCAATAATAAGGGACCACGGTCGACTTTTAATAATTATTTCCCGTGTTTATTTTTGATAGATATTTATTTCGTATTTAATCTTTATATACACTGTGTATCAGCTAAATTATCTAATAAATTAATGAGGGAGTATTCGAAAAAAACGGTCGAACACTTCGATTAGTATTTATAGTTGCACATTTTTTTCCATTAAAACTTTTTATACAAGTTGTATCAGATAACGGTGGCCAATACCAATTTGCTTATTTTAAATAGAACACCCTATATATTAATTAATTTTTAGATTCCTCAGATCATTTAAAACATTTTTTTTTTAATACAATGTCCTATACCTATCGTTGACTGTTTCGGAAATATTAAGTAAAATGCAAAAATTCACATTTAGAAAAGAAAATTATTTATTTGTCGAAAGTCGCTACCACTGTCTTAATACTTCTTGCCCGTTTAGGTTTTGGTAATGATAAAGTAAGCAAAAAGTATTTAAGCCTTTCTTTTTATTGATATTAAAACAAACAAAATATTGTTTACTTTGGTTTAAAACGCCAATGTTTTATTGTTTCTTGACAGAAGTAGTTCTCAGTGCTATAATCGTTTGAATTTCATTAACCGCAAGCTAGAAAAATGGTTCATTTAACAGAAATGCACAAAATTACAGTTATACAGATGATTGGCTATGAAGATAAGACACGGACGCAAATGGAAGTAGCTCGTTTATTTCACGACGCATTTCCTGATTTGCCGCACATATCTCAAGGGACAATTAGTAAAATAGAGCTGGGCCATGTCACGAAGGTAAAAAAAGAATCTGCCAGTGCAATAAGTCAAGATACCAAATTGGCTGTTATGCCTGAGTTTGAGGAACACCCACATACATCTGTTCGAAAAGCAGCCCCTGTACTCGATATTAGCTCTTCATCGGTTAATCGAATATAACAAGAAAACAAAATGCATACCTACAAAATTAGGTATACACACTCAG
Organism: Diabrotica undecimpunctata; assembly: GCF_040954645.1. Taxonomy (NCBI): domain Eukaryota; kingdom Metazoa; phylum Arthropoda; class Insecta; order Coleoptera; family Chrysomelidae; genus Diabrotica; species Diabrotica undecimpunctata. The sequence goes on along the minus strand of NW_027313383.1, from coordinate 10,034 downwards.
GAGCTTATGGAAGATAATTTTGACAGGAGAGCGTATTTTTGTGAACAAATGATGGCAATGTTAGACAGCAATGTGATCCAATCAGAACATGTTTTGTTTTCTGATGAGTGCACCTTTACTCTTCACGGTCATGCTAATCGGCCAAATTGCCCTATTGGTCCAGGAAAAATCCTCACTGGATCAGAGAAGGCAATACTCAATGCCCTGAGAAGGTTAAAGTGTAGGCAGGAATTATTGAAGGTCAGATCATAGGTCCCTTTTTCATATGGGGCAATTTGAATGGCGACAATTGCCCTATTGGTCCAGGAAAAATCCTCACTGGATCAGAGAAGGCAATACTCAATGCCCTGAGAAGGTTAAAGTGTAGGCAGGAATTATTGAAGATCAGATCATAGGTCCCTTTTTCATATGGGGCAATTTGAATGGCGACAATTGTTTAGCAGTGCTCCAAAATAATATAGTGCCAACGTTGGCCAATTTGTATCCTGGTCCATAAAACCACAAGTTCCAGCAACCCCACGACCCCACTACCAAATCCACGTCGGGCAGTACCTCAACCAAAAATTTGCAAATCGGTGGATAGGGAGGCGAGGATCGATGTAATGGCCACCATGATCCTCCGATTTGACGCCATTAGACTTTTTCTATGAAGATATATGAAAAGTATTGTATACAAAAATAAACCTACTGACTTAGCTGACTTATGAAGACGAATAATGCTTGCGATTAGATCCGATCACATCTGAGATGTTAAGTAACGTTAGAATAAATTTCTATTCAAGGTTAGGGTGTTGCCAAGACGTTCGTGGGGAACATTTTGAACATCTCCTACATTAACAATATTGTTTAAATTTGTATTATTTAGAAGTTTTTGAATATGTTGTAGCTACTTTTGAAAATTGATAATTTTCTTTTCTAAATGACAATTTTTGCATTTTACTTAATATTTCCAAAACAGTTAAAGAAAGGTATAGGACATTGTATTCAAAAAATGTCTAAAATGATTTGAGGAATCTAAAAATTAATTATTATATAGGTTCTGAAGCTATTTTCTTGTGGCATTTTAACGATTTCCGAAGTGGAAATTGAAACGTCAATAAACGTACTTTAACCTTTAATTGTGGCTTATTCCCATTTAAATAATAATTATTATATAGGGTGTTCTATTTAAAATAATCAAGTTGGTATTGGCCACCGTTATCTGATACACCCCGTATAAAAAAAAATGTGGAAAAAAATGCCCAACTATAAATACTAATCGACCTGTTCGACCGTTTTTTGTTGAATACTCCCTAATTTATTTATTAGCTAATTTATTCCATTTGGCTGACACACAGTGTATATTGTTAATTAGACTTTAATACTTAATCATTTTTAAATAATCAAATTTATTAACCGAAATAACTTTTAGGGTATGACTTAATTGAATGGCTAATGGAGCGCCTAGGAATCGAAGAATCTGGTGAGTGTTCATAAATATTTAAATTGCTTTAAAATTAGTTTTAAAAATTTACAACTTTGTAATCTTTTAGTTTTTTACTCTACTGAGTTAGACTATGGCTCTAATTTTAAATGGGAAGCATTTTATAATACTATGTATCATTTTAACTAAAAACACTATCCATGTTCCATAAATATGCAGAAATAATACCCCAATGAAAAACGTAAGACTACAATTCTTCGTTTTCAAATCTGACAATCTAGACCTAGAAGCCCGAATCTATAACCCCGAAAGAAAAAAACTGTGCGTGGCACTTGGGGAGTACTGACAGAAGTGAATACTTCCTTTAGCACGTTATTACTGTATGTGGGTTAATAAAATTGTATGTCTGCTTATTACTGAATTGTTTAATATTTTAATAAAACCAACCATTTAACAAATATAGATTTTAAAAATTCTTAATTTCTTTGTTTAAAACATTTGTTTAATGAGGTTTTTTAATAAATAAGTTTAAGTTTGTAGGGTCGCCACCCTTGTCCCTCGACCGCCATTTTGGAAAAAGAGGTGTAAAGGGTTTTGATCGTTAAATAAAAAATTAAAAAAGTTAAATAAATAAAATAAAAATAACTAAAAATTTTTAAACAAATTTTCTTTGAGCCTTATTCTATTAGTTTTACATTAAAAAAAATTTGAGTAATATAGAACGTTTTTCAACGAATAATTTTTACTAGAAATTTGTTTAGTTTCAATAATTTCTCTGGGTTTTATAGTACCCGGTTTTATAAGTTGACCGGGTTCTTGAATAATCGTAAGAATACGATTATTATATATATTTATTTTATTATATATTAAAAATAACATTCATCTGTTATTATTAGCTTATTTTATTCTCAACCTTTTTTCCGGCGAAGTATGAACTAGAATCTGGAGGCGCAAATTTTAAATGGTATCCCCATCAAGCTTAATAATAAGCATAATTATAGATTTAAAAAGTTGTTTTTCCGGTAATGTTTTTTCATTTTTTTTGCTGGTCCAAACTGCTATTCAAGATTTAATTCAGTATCGAAGGCGAATGTTTGCGAAAGAACGGGTTAGAATTAGCGTCATTATGGGTAATTAATCTTCGAACTCTTCAAAATTTTCTGATTAATAATTTTAATATTTTCATGATAAACGCCGCTGCAGGTTTCTTCAAAACTTAGTTTCAGAAATTTGAGGGGGGCTGGATATTTGAAAGTTTTGATTGGTATTTAAAATTTTTATTGCCTTTTCGATCCCCAATCTATAGGATCTCAGTGTTTCCTGGTGACAAACTCCAAGACTGTGAAAACGAGCTGCATCTGTCGTTGGTGGAAGCAATAATAAGTTCTTTATGCTTACGGTCTTGGCAAATCGTTTGTATCTTATGCTGTCAGAGAATCATCTATATTTCCACCATACAAAAAGATGAAAAAACGTTCGTCCGTGTGGGCAAAGATGGCACGGCTTTCTCACTGAGAAATAATGCTGTTCCTCTAGCTAACTCATGATATTTCTGTAAAATTTTCTTGAATTTGAGTTTGACAATCTTGTAAGTTATTGAACATTAATGTGTCGCATCCTGAACAAGTATGGTTAAACTGCAAATTCTTTACAATGATATAATCATATATATATATATATATATATATATATATATATATATATATATATATATATATATATATATATATATATATATATATATATATATATAACTTGCAAGACAGTATAATTGATGAGACACCCTTTTAAAAGGTTAAAAAAACTGGACACTTTGGACACACAACATTGGACTGCTTTCTTTTTAATGCCATAAACAAGAAAATAATCTTAATATCCTTTACTATGACAGTCACAGAATTATAAGATTGAAATGAAGCAAGCGCAGAATGGATGATGACTGTATCTGCATCAGATTCAGCCTGGTCGACACTAAAATCCACTTCTGATATAGCAATTTTAAGAAGGTTTTAAGTTTGGTTTGTTCGTTTCATTACCAAGAAATTTTTCTTGAGATAATTTTGGTACGGCGCTCTTATTAAACTTTATCTCTGTCGGTTGGTGCTTTTACGTACGATGCACGAGGTGGGGTAAGTTTTGTGGTGGCGGAAAGGGTCGATAATAAATTATTATGAAACATAGGAATGTTAAGAAAATGATAACTTAATTTAATATAATATGAATAAAAAAAATATATTTATAATAGCTAGGTGTAACGGTTTGTTTTTATCGTATTCTTACGATTAATTAGGAACCCATTCAAATTCGGAGCTCTGTAACACCCACAAAATTATGAAATTTATAGTGAAAATTGTTTTTTAAAAAACATTTATAATATTATTGTAAAGTGACTAGAAAAAAAAGTTAGGCCATATATATATATATATATATATATATATATATATATATATACATATATATATATATATATATATATATATATATATATATATATATATATATATATATATATATATATATATATATATATATATGCTATCTGTGGTTTTCCGCATTTGATCCCGCGTTGAATACTTTTGGTTTTGATAAAAATCATTATTTTAATGGATGGTAAAATAGTTAAGATTTTTCTGTCGGTATTAAATATCGTTTCCATTTTGTGTTTACTTAGCACTCTCCGTATTTTCTCTGTTGTACGGTTTACATATGGTGGAATGGCTTTTGCAATCGGTTTTGCATCTTCTGTTGGGTCCTTAATTCTTTCTTGGGCATTATGAGCCTTTTTAATAGTATATGTTGAGAAGTCGTTTCTCTTAGCGTTGTTTTCACATTATGCATTTCTTTATTAAATTAAACAAATTTGTAGTAAAAATTATTTTTTGAAAAAGTTTCTAAACTTTTGCTCTGATGTCATTTTGTTGTAAAATCACCAGAATAAAAGTTATAAGGCCCAAAAGAAAATTTGTTTAAAATTTTTTACTTATTATTGTTAATAACTTTTTTAATTTATAGTTACGGTAAAAAGTAATACGAATAAAGCTATAGCGGGATAAGATGGTCAAAAGTGGCCCCGCACCGATTAGCACCGCGACTTGTGCTTTTAATAAAGCATATAAAAACATGACTTCATACAAATTTTTAGCTTCCCAGGGCCCATAGAACCTCTTAAATGTAAAAAGAAACTTTTTTCGACATTATTTTTTTCTGGACGCAATATTGCTTTAAATATCTAAAAAAATTCATGAAGATGTATCTTTCGAATACAAAATAGCCTGATTTTTTTTAAATTTTTATACTAAAATTGAGGTCAGAAAAATCATTGAAATTTTCAATAATTTTTAGGTTATGGTAATAATTTTTGTCTAACTTTTAAATAGTAATTTTTTATGTATTTTTTTTTCGTTCTTTTAAATGGCCAAGGCATAATTTTTAATTTCTTAGCGGAAAGCATCAAAAAATCAAAAAACCCGTTTTTTTTACTGATTTATTTTCACATAACCTCAAAACTTAATTGGAAATTCAACATTTTTTAACATTGTTTTCTTCCACATTATCAAAATTCATTGTAAAAGTCCCCATTTAACTCTTTTATAAAGATAAAATTCAAAAATATTACGTTTTTTTTATCCTTTTCGCAGTTCTTTTTACCTCACCTCAAAATCAGATAGTTAGATATATGCTTTTCCATCTATTTTCATAATTGTTAAAATAATCATTTGTAACTTACAAATTCTCAAATTGCGGTGTGCTGATCGGTGCTGGAGCACTTTTGACCATCTTATCCTACTATACGTAAATATACTATATCCCGCTTTGAACACAATTCAATACGCTACAAATAATATCTACTAGAAATTGTCTGTCAGATTACTAATTTACAAGATAAAGCCCAAAACACTTTGCACCCCTTTTTCCAAGTTGACCAGGGACAAGGGTGGTGACCCCACAAACTTGAAGTTAAGCTTATACTTACCCTTCCAAAACACGAACAAAAAATTGTGTCCTCTAAGAAATGCACCTTCCTCTAAGAAAATTAAAGGCCTAAAAAATATACAATTTCAATGAACTGATAGAAAGGTCAATGCGGAATGGTTTCTATTCGCAAACAAACAACTATTTGCAAACAAACAACTATTTTTTTGCCAGAGGTGATGGATGAACCCTGCAAAAACAACCGTAATCATCGCAACCTATTGCATTAGGACAAAGCCAACTCTTATATGGCTTATAGTTCTGATTTGGCACCGCAATTTCTTTGCATTTCCGAAAATAAAAAACAAACTACCCAAAAACAAAAACGAGGTAAGACGCTAGATGAGACGGTCGAAGCATACAAAAATCTCATTTCTAAGATAGGGGAAGGTGGTACACAGTGAGACAAAAAATGAATTATTGGCGATATAATTTTTTTTCATCATCGATAAGAACTGACAGCTTTAGCCATAATGATTTTTGGTATTTTATGTATCACTTTCACAAATATAAAGGCCTGTAGTTTTAATTTAAAACCCAGGTCTCAATGTGTACCAGGGGTGTGTACCACCCCTGGTACACATTGAGACATGTTACTAGTACACAGTGAGACACGTGATATATTCCACATATATTAAAATAATAGTCAATATAACTTCGTAAAATACTTTATATTTCCCAAAGAACATAAGAGCTGATGTCTGAAATGAAAGCTAATTAGCGAACATCTAGATGACCAAAATTTATTTCAAATATATTGTAAGATGCTGTCAGCCTCTTGTTATTGCGAAATGGCGTTGGATTTGTAAGAACAAATCTGATCTCCACAAAAGCAATATCATGAACAGTGGGAAATATAAAACACGAGGCACCTATTTTGTTATTTTGCGCATAAAATTGACCTCTACTTCTGAATTGTTGCACGATACAACAAGTTCCACGTGAAATATATTTTTGGACTTTTCTTTGAATCTCACTAAAACATAGTCACCCTCTGCAGAGTCACGATTTCAGTCAAATGCTTCATCATCCACTGGTCCTATCCATGAATCATCGTTATTATCACTATCTCCCAAATTAAAAACTGGTTCACTTTCAACCGAAGAACTCTCAATATCTACAACACGTGTAACTGTCTGTTTCATTGTCGAAGAAACCAACTGGTTCCGTTTTTCTTCGGGCGCATTTTTTTCATGCGTGCTTGTGAGGATCCTACTTTTCTTCTTCTGTATCGGCTTCCTATTAACTTTTCTTCCCTTGGCCTTAGCCTCCTAGCAACTGGTGAAATGAAATTTTTATTTTCTTTGATAGTTTTAGAGGGTGTTTCAGGACTTGGATCTAGAGGAACAGAGTTTACAGCCGATGGTTCTGAAAGGACGTTACTAAAGGACTTCTCTTCTATAATTTCTATAGAATGATTTGTCACTGCCGATCCAAGAAAGTCGTTATCTCTTAAAACATTTTAATTGATGGGACATATATCTGCTTTTTCAAAGCCAGATAGAATATTTTGAGGTAAGAGAGCTTTATCGTGTGCTGTATCAACCAACTCAGCGGTATTGTATATTGTGATTGGCTCTCCTGGATGATTTAGTAGCCAAGCCTCACATGCAGCATTATAATATGCCTTGAAAGGCCCAAAGACAGCCACATCTAAGGGCTCGAGTTTGTTGCTACAATATGGGGGCAACATCAAAATATGGACACCTGCTTCTTGAGCCTGCATGACTACTTCCACTGTGACGAAGCTCTCGTGGTTATCAAATATTAGCAGCGACGGAACTCTGAGATAGCGCGTGCTGTATTTGATAAAATCTTCCAAAACTTGTAAAAAAAGTTCTGTTGTCATCCAGCCTGAAGGGTTAGCTAGTCCCAAGGTACCACGAGGTGCTCTATTAAACATATTCCCTTCAAAGAATTTACGTAGAAACACCATTACTGGTGGACAGTATGTGCTAAGGGCGAATATTATACAACAGGTGGTAACTACTACACCATATTCACCACTAGTGCAAGCTATTTACTTGTTTAATGCCTTTTTCAGTCACAACTTTTTTGGGGTCGTGGACAGTTTTTGTGCTAGTCTTATCAAGATTAAAAATACGTGAACTCTAAATTAAAATAGGATACATCCGTAAACTAATTTGTTGAACTTAAATTTATGCTTCTAAGAATTGCAAGGCAAAACAGACGTTGATAAAGACGTTCAGAGTGTCTGTGAATATCCGCCTCTGATGATCCCTTTTAAGGTGAAATACGTATAAGCACTCTGAGATAGCGCGTTACGTGAAATCAAATATTAACTGTCTTTTTCCTTTTAAAATAGGGAATTGGTTAAGGATGTTTTGAAAATTATCACAAAACAGCTGAACGCTGTATCGGTTGAAAGAAGTTAAGCATGCCAAGCTACATGAATCCGGTTATCGTATGCTCAACTTTTTTCTTTTCATAAATGTACGAAGCCAGTTGATACCGGCCATTCTACGTTCTGTCCATGATTTTGGTACCTTCAATTTGTTTACGTTAGCTACATCAAATGCGATGCGTCTTACAGCTACGGTGGTTAGGTTGTACGCCATATGACTGCAAGTTTTATGGAAGTTATACAGAATATCTTCCTGTTCATCTGTAAAAATTTTGTTCATTGAATAGTTTGGTTGCATAATGATTGGTAAATTTTCAGGATTATATCTTTTCTTCTGCACATATCTCTGAAGGGTTTGAAATTTGACATCAAACTGTTGTGCGGCTTCTCTTAATAAACATATTCTATCAATGACAGCATTAACAGCATTGGACATCTGTTCAGCAGACGTTTTACCAATTTTGCGTGAAACATTCAGTTTTCTAGGCATCTGCAACAAAAACAGTATTATTATATTCATTTAATTGTATTAATATTCATTTGTGGAACACAGTGAGACAGTCCCACTATGTACCAGTAATGCTTGTCTCACTGTGTACTGTTGGACGTTATTTTGAAATTTACCATTCTGAAAAAGTAGAACAAGTTATAAGTTATAAACAACAACATACCTTGTTCACAACACCTGATGCGCCAATATTCAGCTGAGATCACTCAATAACTGCTTATAGTTTCAGCAAAATATTTCTGTGAATATTGGTCTAAATGTAACTTTATGCTATCAAAACACGTTTTAGTTAAATACATTTACACTATACGCCATATTGCAAAAATAACAACAGTAGTGACATCTGTGATGTAATAGCCCTCCTTAAGTAGATTGGCGAGGCCAATGGAAGAAAACTTTTAAATTTAAATTGGTTCTCTTACTGTGTACCGCGTCTCACTGTGTACCACCTTCCTACCTATTTGAGATTGGCATAAATGGTTCAGAATGGCCTGTAAGAAGGCATAGCTAGATTCATTTCACATAATGTGTCTGAAGTATTGTAACTTTCAAAATTTGATGATGGTTAGTACTTCTACTTAGATGGTACCACAGTAGCAGAATTATTTCGCGCAAAAGCCAATCGAGAACGGTTTCCGGAAATTGTAAACATGATGATGGCAAACGTCTTAATATGGACACGGCACCTAAAGAAGAATGAATGAGAACCTATTTCTTGATTCTTCTTCATTCTTCTGAGTACCTTCTTATTTGTGACTTGGTCTAATGCTTTCAATCTTCTGTACATATCTATGTTCAAGGTAAAAGCTTCACCACCATAAAAACGGATAGAGAGCATAGCAACGCAGAATTTTTACACGCAGAATTTTTACTTTTATACTAAGAGAAAGGTTGTGGCTCTTAAAGAAGGCCTTCATCCGGTTGACGGTAGATCTAGCTTTTCTGACGCGCGCTCTCATCTCCGCCTGAAATGACTGTTGAGTGGATTGAGTAGCTTAACAGTCTTTCTTGCTGATTCTAAGCCCGGATAAAGGAGGAGGGTTAAGCGGAAGGCCAACAACCTGCCCTTATAAAAAACAGTCTGTTATGAAAACTGCAAGTTTCCCTCGGAATCGAACAGATACATATGGAAAACGACAATCGTAATGGAAAAATGGAAAAGAACTTTGAATGTTAGAACATAGAATGTTCTAAGTTGGTACCGGACGGAAGCATCTATACATGCAATAAAACAGTTAGAAAAAGTAGAAATAAACATTACGGCAATACAAGAACTAAGGTGGCTAGACACGGGAAACATAAAAATAGACAAGGCGGTAATTTTCTACAGTGGAAACCAGAAAGAAAAACACGAATTTGGCACAGGTTTCGTAGTACGAGAAGAATACCTGAATAGTATTATAAGTTTTACGCCCATTAGTAAAAGACTTTGTTATATTAGACTGAAAGGAAAATGGTACAATAGCTCAATTATATCCGCATATGCTCCGACAGAAGATAAAGACGAACATATTACAGATTACTTCTATGAACAATTTGAAGGAACGCTTGAGAAAATCCCGAAACAAGACATGCAAATAATCTGTGGAGACTTCAACGCAGAAATTGGAAAAGAACCTAACCTAAGACCGACAATAGGACAACACGACATAGACTTGGGTGTCTAATGACCACTCCACGCAGAACCAAATTGACCACGTAATTATCGATGCTTGACATGGAAGTAATGTGCTGGATGTAAGAAATGTGGACTCTGAGATAGCGCG
>NW_027313382.1:0-21978 GCF_040954645.1 Diabrotica undecimpunctata | reverse complement strand
ACGCGCTATCTCAGAGTAGGATAAGGGACCCTGAAAAGGATGGTGGACAACAGATTAATATTATCTATGTAAGGAATTAACATCTGAATAATGGACGGTACCATTCTAGAATTATTAATAACTAGTTATTGTCTATTATAGAAGAGATTTCTTGTGGTGTTTCTGGGATTTGCTGAAACTTTAGCAAAAAACAGAAGTTGTTGTCCTCTTAGGTGAAGCGAAGGTTCGAAACATTCTACGTGAATGCTTTTCACCGGACTGGATCTGAATGCTCATAGAAAGAGTCAAAAAGAAGTATTTTGGACTATAATTAGTGAACGTATACGTATAGTGATCTGCTTGATGACATGTAAAGAACACTACCATAGTCAAGTTTGAAGCGGATAAGAGCTCGGTATATTTTTGCACTTTCCTCATCGGCTCCCCAACTATAATGAGCTAGTGATTTAAGAAGATTCATTATTTGAAGGCAGCTGATCTTAAGTTCTTGAATGTGTCTTCTCCAAGAAAGTTTTTTATCGAAAATAATGCCGAGAATCTTGTCTACTACTTAGAGAAAATTTCCATTCAAAGGCGTTGTTGGAGAGTGCGTGTTTTGTCTTGTGGTAAAATAAATAACTTTGGAGTTGGATGGGGAGTTAAAAGCTGGGGAGTTGGATTGACTGGCCCAGTTGTTGTATCTTATTTACCGTGTTCTGTAGTAAAGTGTTTGTGGTGGATGTGACCTTTCCATGACAGAATAATATTATGTCGTCAGCATATATTCCATACTGTACAGGATCATTTATCAAAGAACTTAAATCGTTTATACTAAGGAGAAATAGTGTGCCGCTTAGCATCGACCCTTGTGGGACACCATTTTTGGTAATGTGATGTGAGGATGTTTTGCCGTTAGTAATTACTTTGAAGGATTAATCTGTGAGACAGTTTGTTATAAAAGAATATACACACGCGATCATAAAATCCGGGTCACCTTGAAAATCACCGATATTTAATTTTTAACGAGCTTTATCGTAAATAATAATAACACAAATACAAACTAATGCATGTTTCTGGGAATTGTTGTCGGCTTAGCGGTTTCCTTTGGAACAAAGAATTTCAATAGTGCCGATTCCGCGGAAAGCGCACACTTCCCAAAATGGACGGTACCTGTAACTGCCGCTTATTTTAAATGTCTCATTTGTGCTTCGACTTTCTGTTCAAACGCAACGAACAAACGTTTATTATTGCCACCATTAGTGTTTATTAGTGCCATTATTAGTGTTTATTATTGTTTATTTTTTGCCAAAAATACCCTTGACTGTTGTTGAAATGGCACAAATTGTTGCGCTTGTGAAAGACGGTCACACTCAACGGCAAGTCGCAAAAACTGTTGGCGTAAGCCTTTCTACGGTTCAACGAGTGCTTCAACGCTTTCAGGAGAAGGGTTTGCTATCCAGACGACCTGGCTCTGGACGAAGAAGAATGACCACGGTACCAGATGACCCTTTTCTTGTGTTTCAGGCTTTACGAAACCGGACCTCAATTGCGATTATGCATCGAAATCGTCTACAGGAAGTACGAAATCGCAATTTTGCGTTGCAACAGTTAGGAGAAGATTTCATTCTTTTGGACTATCTTCTCGGGTAATGACTACAGGACCGCCACTTCGCCTGGCACATCGAGTGGCACGACTAGCTTTTGCTCCACAATACGCGTATTGGGGAATTACCGATTGGAGCAAAGAGTTATTCTCAGATGAATCCCGTTTCTGCCTAACTGGATCCGATGGACGTGTAAGAGTTTGGAGGAGAACCGGTGAATGATTTTCACAAGCTTGCATTGCTCCAAGAATGCCATTTGGTGGAGGCTCGGTCATGGCTTGGGGAGGTGTATCTTCCGACCTCCGCACAGAATTACCCTTCATCGAAAATGGGTCCTTAACTGCACGACCGGACATTACGGAGATTCTGGAAGAACATGTTATGCATACCATGGCAAGGCTTGGAGAAAACGTCGTTTTTATGCTTAACAACGCGCGAACGCACGTTGCCACGATCAGTATGCAATACTTGGACGAGGTTGGAATTACGAGGTTACCCTGGCCAGCTAGGTCTCCGGACTTGAATCCCATCGAACATATATGGGACGATTTGAAAAACGTATTCAACCCCTAACATCTCCTCCTAAAAACGGACAGAAGCTTAAGGATCTGTTAGTGAGAGAGTGAAATAACATATCACAACATGTAATCCGGAGAAAAATTGAGAGTATGCCCCGTCGTCGGCAAGAGGTCATTAGAGCAAGTTTAGGCAATACACGATATTAGTCATTGAAATTTCACTGACATTTTACCACGTTCTGTATTGTCCATTTTTTCGTATGCCTGTTTTATCAACAATTTGGTTTGTTTTTTGCTTTTTCAATAAAAACAATAAAAAACCGTTTTTTTTTCTTTCAAAACAAACATTGATGAAAAATCAAAAATACGTTAGCCTAAAAAAAAAATTATTACTGCACCAGAGGCAAAAATATTCCAGAAACTTGAAATTTCCAAGGTGACCCGGATTTTATGATCGCGAGTGTATTATCAGATAGCTTGTTCTGACTTAGTTTGTTTAGTATCAGAGTATAGAGTCAAAAGCTCTTTCGATGACAAGGGAGATTGCAATTGCATACCGCATGCGCAATTGTTGATTGAAAAAGTAGAAAATGATTCATGGTGAATCGATTTGGTCTGAAGCCTGATTGATATTGGTCGAGAATATTATTTTGTTCAAGGTACCAAAATAATCTTTTAATAACCATATTTTCTAGAAGTTTACATAATGAACAGGTGAGAGAGATTGGCCTGTATAAGTTTAACGTGTTTGGAGATTGATCGCCTTTTTTGATTGGAATCGTTAGGGATTGTCTTCACAGTGATAGGGATTTTTAAGAAGACCAAATGGTGTTAAACAGAACGAGGAGAAGTACTTTCTCGTATGTATTTTGGTGAAGATTTTTTAAAAAGATAGAGAGAATATCGTCTCGACCTGCAGCTGAGTTTTTTTTCCGAAAAATGTCATTGTTTAGTTCTTGAATACTGAAAAGTATATTAATGGTATGATTATTAAGTTTTATGAGTAGAACCAATTTCGTTCTGAGGATTGATAGGATTATTTGATTTGTTGAGAAGGTGTTGAGAAAGCATACCGCTGATTTGTTGGTCATGTGTAATGACGTTGTCCTAATTGATGGGAGCTGAAATTTTATATGATGTGTAATGCCCTTTCATTCTCTTTATTTTTGACCATACTTGAGTCGAGAAAGTATCGTTTTGTTTTTGCTCTAAACCTTTTGAAATCTATTAAGTCAGTATAGTAAAAAATTATCTAAATCTGTTTAAAGCTCTTTTGCTTTCATGAATTGATGTTTTACATGAGTCATTCCACCATGGAACGTAATTTTTTAGTTTGGGTAATGTTGGGTTGAGTTGTTTTATGTCTTCGTCTATGTTATTTTGATATTTAAATATATCGGTGCATCCTTTTACAGTTAGTTTAAAGAGTTCCCAATTATAATGAGATTTTACATCTCGTTTTTTTATATTCTAATTTGAATGCATTGTTAGTAGTGATAATGGAAAAATGATCGCTATCGAATAAGCTGTCTAGAGCGTGCCAAGTTAGTAATGGGTGTATTTTGAGATCACATTAGCTATGGAAGTATGTACGATTTCCTGTGTTTAATAAGTTAATATCAGTATTATTAATGACATCTTCGATTATTTTACCTCTTATGTATTTTTGGAGCCCCCTATAGTGTTGTGTGCATTAAAATCTCCAACTGTAATAAATGGACCAGAAATTTGAGATATTAAGTTCTCTAATTCAGTGCTTGTTAATGTATAATTAGGAGGAATGTATAAGCTACATATTGTGATTTGTTCTTGACACCATGGTCTTATAGCAACAGCTTCTAATGCAGTGTTTAGGTGGAGTTTACGGTAAAAGATTTCAGTAGATATGAAAATTGATGTTCCTAAACTAGCATGTCGGTGTGTAGTTCAGATATAGTGATAACGAACAAAGTTTTTTTAGTTGAGGATTGTGTGCTTCTGTAAAGTTTATTTCTTGTAGACAAATAAAGTCAGGATTGGTTTCGGGAATAAGTTGTATGCGTGCCAGGCGAGGATAGAATCCATCGCAGTTCAATAAAATAATTGTGATTTTTGATATGTCTGTGAGTTTTGAGATGTGTTAGAGATATACTCATCATCAGTTGTTACATTTGAAAAGCCAAGATTGGGTAATTTTGTACAGTTATCCATTAAGAGTTCGGTTGTGTATTTAAATTTTTTTGGACTAACTCGTCTTATACAAAAAATGCAAAACCGAACTCTTAATGGATGATTCTACAAAAATAGAGTATTTTTGGTTAATTTCTCATAAGGATGGGATAGATTTGGTATAATGTAGAAATAAGTTATTTAATGTCTGGTGCGAATTTTAATACTTCTGCGTATGGATCACTATTGCCGTAACAGTTTTTAAAAAGAGCAATTATGTTATCTGCTGGGGTTATAAATATTTTTGTAGTTTTTTTATTGAAGTTCGTGTATGATTGTTTTTGTCATTTCAGATAGGGTTGATCCACAATTTGACTGTTTATTTTGTTTTTTGGTTTGGGGTTTAGAAAACCCGGCATGGATTTTAGTTTGTTCACTATAAACAGCTTTTTCAATTATGCTATATCTGTCGCTAGGAGAAGAAAGTTCTAAGTGTTGTGCCTTTATTGTGTGTTTGTCTATCTGTCACATATTCACTTTGAGGATGTAAGTGGTACATTATTGACTTATAAGAAGATATATATGTTTGTGTGAAAGGAACAGTGCTGATTTTTTGTATTTTTTTTTAAACATTGTTTCAGCTCTTAAGGGAGAAGTAGCAATTGCCGGGATGGAAGAAGTACTTTCTGGTAAATTTGTGCAATTTAAAGCAGCGACGTGCCTTGATTTTTTAGAGACAAACATTCTATTTGGTCCGTAGAAAGGATAATATGGTTTTCATTATCTTCAAAAGAGATCACAAAAGAGATTTAAAGCTCAAAAGTTTCGGGATGGTGAAACACACAAACTTGTTTTCTAAAGCTAAAAATATGTAAGAATTCCTCCCCCTGAATGCCTGCTTTAAAAAATGATACTGGGGAAGCTATTTGTAGACCTAGGCTTTTAACTGCAGTTTCAATAATTTCGTGCGGGATAAATGGGGAGACATTGGATATTAAGATTCTTTTTGTAAGACAAACGAGTTTACGTATGTTTAAAGTTAGGGAGCCGATTTATATGGTAGCAATTTGAGGCTGTCTTCGGCACAGATGAAGATTGCTTTTTCTTTCTTTGGGTAGGTTGGTTTCGGTGATGTTTTTGCTGCTGTTACGTATGACATTGGAGAAGTGTTGTTATTTGGTGTATCTTGGATTTGCGGATTATTGACTCTTGTTGTGACACTGTTGTGAAAGGAACAGTTGGTTTGTTGGTATTTTCCGTGCTGCTCATGTGCACATAAGGTGCATGTCAATGTTTGGTATTAACTGACAATTTTATTTTGGATGAACTATTGAGTTTATTGCCTGGCCTATAGGGCGAGCATATTATTTGTATTAGCTGTTTTTATACAATAAAGTTTTATATAACTTTCTGATAAGAAGGTATTAATTATTCTTATCGTACAAAAACCACATCGGGTATATTACACCACTTTTTTAAACGATATGTATGTTTTCGATATATTCATTGTTATACGCTGCAATGTGAACTCATCGACGGCTGGCGCTGTGAACAAAATTTTTAAAGGCAAATAAATATGTCAATTAAATAAATACTTACATTGGCACTTCTTGCACCAAGCCACTTTTTATAGTTTGTTATACAAATTTACTTCCCAAAAAAGTTTAATAAATTTTGGAATTCGTCTTGTTGGAGAATCGCTTTCATTTTCTCGTAAAGACCATTTATATTGTTAGTTTATTGTAAAAGAGACAATCTATGAGAATATGCTATACTGTTAATGAGTCGGTGCAGTTTGGACATTTGAAGAACATATAGGTTGTTCTTTTGATGTCAACAAGTATCCATGAGTTCATGTAGAGTATGGCTGATTCTGAGTCAACGGATAACTATTTATTTTTCTTTTTTTTTTATGATGGGTAGCTGCGATGTTTTTGGCTGAATTTGGAAGATCAGCAGTTATTACTTGATAGGGTGAATAGCATAGGTAAAAAATATGGCCTTAAAATCAACATTTTGAAAACGAAATATATGGTCATTAGCAGAAACCCTCCAGAAAACCCGATAATATGCATAGGTGACGATCGCATAAAACGCGTGAAAACTTTTAAATACCTTGGCACCACAATCAATGACCAATCGGATCCACAACAAGAGATAAAAACCCGAATACAAATGGCAAGACAAGCTTTTGTGAAATTCAGACCGCTCCTATGTAATCAAAACCTAAATTTCGAAATACGCTACAGAATATTCAAGTGCTACATATGGTCCATCTTGCTTTATGGCATGGAAACGTGGACTTTGAAAAAAACATCTATCAACAAACTTGAAGCATTTGAAATGTGGTCATTGAGAAGAATGATGCGCATACCTTGGGTGGATAGAGTTCGAAACGATGACGTCCTTAAGAGAGCCGGCGTGGAAAGAGAACTCTTTGAATTAATTAAAAAACGCAAGATTGGTTACCTTGGGCACATATTGAGAGGAGCAAAATATGAAATACCACAGTTAATCCTACAAGGGAAGATCGAAGGTAGGAGAGGAGCCGGCCGCAAACAATTATCCTGGTTAAGGAATATTAAAAAATGGACAGGAATACACAATACAGGCGAGCTGTGTCACGCCGCCAAGAACAGAATTCTAGTAATGAGATAGTCGCCTACGCACTTTGGTGTATGGCATGTTAAGAAGAAGAAGAGAAGCTGCGATGTGTCGATGTTTGAATTTCATGGAGTTTTGAGAAGTTTTTATCCCATTGATTTGGCCAGGATTTCTTAATCAGTCTTTAAAAAATTGTTGATTATCTCCAGGTTGTCCGAATTCATATTTTAACCTGGTAATAATTGATTTATTTGTAGAATCGCCAGCAGTTGTATCGATGGTAATTTAAATTTCGTGGAATTTCGAGGAGTTTTATCCCAGTTATTGGGCCAGGATTTCTTAATTTCAGTCAAAATGTACTAATTCATAGTTTAAGCTGGTGATAATTGCTTTCTTTGCAGAATTGTCTGCAGTCTCGTTGGCTAAAATCCCGACATGGGAAGGAATACAAACTCGTGTTGTTTGAGCTCCAACGGAGACAAGGCATATATAGAGTGCACTAAGGGGTGTTCGGAGTATACATTTTAAAAATAGTAAAAAGAAGAATGAAATCCGTACAAATTGGACATTTTTAGCTTCGTTAGGTAATCAAATTAATGATTGGAGTAGAGCTTACCTGTATAGGTAGAGACGAATAATTATTTGTGATTGTTACGAAAAATCCGACTCCTAACTTAGGTTTTTGATACCTGTATCTGTACCTTTATCTGTATTATAATAAATTAGGATAGAAATTTGTGTTACTAGTTCTTGGAAAAATGGCCTCAGAAATAAGGTTTCATTGTTATTAAAATTTTTTTAAATTTTTGAAAATATAATTTTGACGAAAATAATAACATTTGTTGCAGAAAGTACGATAGTGACTAATGTTTGTCAGGATCTCTATAGTTAGAAGTCTTTTTGATTAGTTCCTATACGGGATTGGTTTGATTATAAAATACATTAAAAAATATGATAGAAGTAGTTGTTGGTGACCCAATGATAGAGGAAGTTCACCGCTTCACAGTCTACGCTTTCGATGGAGCTGGATCTGAAAGCTTCAAGGCAAATTTACTATACTGTATTTTGAACAGTTTTAAGGGTTCGTAGATCAGGTTTAGTTTGTTGCAGATTTTAAAATATTGTGCCTAGCTATGCAGTTGCCTTTTTGATGTGTCATTTCCAAGTGAGATGACTATCGAAATAAGGTCTAGTATCTTGTGTTTCAAAAACTGTCAAGGGTGTGTCGTTTAAAATGATTTGGTGATCTAGAATTCAACGTGTTCTTCGGAAAAATTGAATCACTTCCGTTTTTCCGATGGAGAAATTAATCCCAGCGCTCTTGAATCATAAACGCAATTCGTTTACTGCATTCTAGATCAACTTTTTGGTATTGCTTTTGTCTTTATCGTAGTAGTATAAAATCAGATTATCTGCCAACATAGTATATTCTACAGGTTTGAGTTTATTCTTGCAATTGTCGTTATAGGCTAGTATGAAGAGAATGAAGCTTAGAAAATACCCTTGAGGAACGCCGTTGTCTTAAACATAGGTTGTCGTACCGGACGGGTAATACTTTGGAAAAATAGCATCAAAATTACCACTCCGGACGCTCTATATTCCGATATCGTCTTGAAAAAGACGAGATCTATTTGTTTTATAACTTTTAAGGTTAAATAAAACTCAGGTTTGTAGGTGGAAAAGACTCGGCCACAGAGTGTAAAAGAAAACAAGCAGAGCCTCTAGAGCGAAGTGCTCTAGGAGAGTCCGTGAAGGACCGACTTCGACTGCCTTGAGATATAAAATAAAAATAAAAATAAAAATAAAAACGTTTATTGCCATTATTAGTCTACATTTCAAATTGTTTATATTTCATTTTCTTCTTCACGACGTCCCGCTCTTGCACCGCCTGATATTGGTAATTTTTTTCTCTCGGATTCCTGGACTTCTGCACTCTGAGATAGCGCGTCTTCTTCTGTAGGTACTTTTTGTGGCATCGTACCTACTTCCCTGGTTGGCTGTTCTTCGGCAACCATCCGGCTAGACCCTGATCAGGTGGTCGATCAGCTTATGGGTGCTTCTGTATATCCTCTGGTTCCTGTTTTTCTCGAGGATGTCCCTGGTCTTTCGGAGTCTTCTTGTGGCTTGGTGGAAGAAGTATCTTGTCCTTTTCTCAGCCACCTCCCTCAGTGGTGTGTACTGGAGCCTTTCTTTGATAGTTGCATTGGATATTCTTTCTTCCCATGTTGATCCGTCTATGATTCGGTAGCATGATGTCTCTGTGGCTTCAAGTCTCCTCCAGTTGGGTCTCCGCTATTGAACTCCAAACTGGGACTGACGCCTTGAGATCCGAATAAATCCCATATTTAAAGACATTTTAATATTTATATGAGATTTTCGGACCTCTTGGCCAATAGAAAATTAAATAAAATGCAAGAAGGCGGGGCGATGCGCATCAGGGTGCGTATTAGTTTGCTACTAAAGGCACCAGGATGACAAGGGTTGGGGGATTTGTTCTATTTGGTGAGAACTTTGCAACAACGGTCGGTGAGAACAAAACATGTTTTCCTTAAAGTTGTATTCTCTTAGTATGTCCAGTATTCAATGGGGTGTTAAAGGGAATTTTGATCTTAAATAATACTGCTATTATATCATGTTTTTTTCTGGAATGCGGTGATTTCTTTTGTTGCATTACAGTTATAAGTCTTCAAATATCAGCGTTGTTGAGACATTGTCGTAAGTCCAGACTAAGCTGAAATTATAACCCTGTGTTTTCCCAGATACTCTGAGATAGCGCGTTTTTTCATAAGTTTACACGTTATACATGTATCTGAAATTTGGCGATAAGTGTTCAGATTAATCAATGCTTTATCCTCTGTTTTATTGGTACGACAATTATTCTATTATTCTGGGAGTTTATTGTTCTTCTTCTTCTTTTTCTTCTTCGTTTTATGTAGACATGACTCTGTCTGATTTTCGATGTGCCTCCAGTAAGTTGTCGTTCCATAGTTTTCGTGTTCTTCCTACTGATCGTCTTCCTATTGGGAAACCGTCTCTTGCCGTCTTTACCACTCTATTTGTTTTCATTCGGCTTATATGATCGTTCCATTCTACTCTTCTATTTTTTACCCAGTTCTTGATTTTCTCCACCTTGCATCTACGTCGTGTCTCTGTACTTCTAGCTCTGTCCCATAGTGTCTTGCCATCAATTTTCCAAGTATTTTCATCTCTGCTGTTTCTAACATTCTTTTTGTCCTCTCCATGTTAGGTCGTGTTTTTGCTGCGTATGTCATTATTGGTCCGATGACTGTTTTGTAAATTCTGCCTTTGATTTATATATGTATATATATATATATATATATATATATATATATATATATATATATATTGTTTAAAATTCTTAAATTTTTGACTAAATTGTGTTACGTTTTTGTTCTTGTAAATACAAGAACAAATAATTGCAACATACATTAGAACTTATTTAAGTAAATTCATTTTTAAAAGTAGTCATTGCACCAAGATATCCATCTGTGATTGTCGATATTTGTCTTAGTTCATTTTCCGAGGTTTTCTATTGCTTTAGGACTTTTGAAAATACTTAAAATGGACCAGACACTGAACAAATGAAGTTTTTCTTTAAATGACTTATTTATAAGTTGTTTTTACATTTCTGACCAATAACTCTCGTGCCTATGCTACAGAATTAACCAAAAGGGCTTAAACATGTTTTAAAGAAAGTAAAAAATTGTAAAAAAGTTATGTATGTATTACGTTTTGTCTGGAAATGACCAACCTTCCAATTGACAAATATTTTGTTGCACGGCCTCCACTAAATACGAATTTTTTCAATGGCTCAATATTTAAATTAAACCTTATTTCTCAGCAAAATTGTAAAACTTTTTATTTAATGACGAATATTATACATTAATTTGATTTCTTTTTAGATATTATCCACCGCTGTTCTTATTATTCAATATTATATTACCAGTCAGCATTCCTGTCTATTTTTGGAACGAAACCATTTGGAACTCATTTTGGATAAATTTCAACACTAGATTTACTTTGACATTAAACATTGCCTTTTTCGTGAATAGTGCTGCGCATATGTGGGGCCAGAAACCGTATGATAAGTAAGTTTAATCATGTTTAACTTTTAATTTTTTAGACTTTCATGCGATTACAACAACAACAAATGTTCAAATGAAAATTCTAGGAATATATTGTTCTGAAGCTATTTTCTTGTGGCATTTTAAAGTAATTACTATTTAAATGGGAATAAGCCACAATTAAAGGTTAAAGTACGTTTATTGACGTTTATGTTTATTTTTACTTCGGAAATCGTTCTCAAAATACAAACATTAGTAAATTAAACAATTTTTTTTTGAAACGTCAATAAACGTACTTTAACCTTTAATTGTGGCTTATTCCCATTTAAATAGTAATTATTCTAGGAATATTTCTAAGCACAATTATGTAAATAATGAATTAAATTTAACCAACACGTATCCCGGTAAGTTTTGAGTAAAAAGCTGATTCTTCCGTCCAAAATATATTTTGCCATATGATTGACATGGTAGACTTTCCCAGTGAGAATTGTGTTTTGTTCGAATCCAGCTTTTTCTGGTCACAGACGGAGCTTTTTGGCACTGGATCTGGACCGAAGTATTTTGTAGCTAGTCTGCTGAATTCTTTGCGGCATTATCAGACTATCCTAAAGTTCACCTTAGGGTTTCTAAGAACACCCATGGCCGCTAGCTTATATATGCATATATTAATCAGCTTAAGATCACATACCCTCATGTTAATTTCTTTTGCACAGTGCATAATTACATACATCTCTGCCTGAAATACAGAGGTATGTTCTCCTAGTGGAATAAAAATATTTACATTTTCACCACTGCATAATATTCCTAAACCCGAGCCTTCTGAAGTTTTAGACCTATCTCTGTTCCAGGTATACTCCTGGAGCCTGGATAATATATTTCCTCTGTTCCATCCCTTTATCCCTCTCGTGTGTCTATGTCTACTTGGAAATGTACTTTAAGACTGTATTTGGATACCATATCGTTATATCGCTCAGGTTTTCTCGCAATCTTTATTATCCCATTCTCACGTTCACCTGAGAAGAGAAGAGAAGAGAATTCTCATTCTTCACCGTTGGTGAGCCCACTCATAGCCCTTGTGATTCTAAGGAAAGGAAGTCTTTGCACCTTACTGATCCCTAGTAAGTCTCGAGTTTAATATTACTCCAGGATACTTTACTTTACTTAGCAGATGTGTACCATTTAGGCTTAGTGGACCCAACTCCTTTAAGTCCCTCTTTCTGGTAAATTTTATGATTTTGGACTTCTGAGAGTTTGTGTTAAGCCCTACACTTAAAGTCCATTCTGTAACAAGTGGTAGCCTGTCATTATATTATCCCCGACCAGATTTTATAAAAAAGAAGATAAGATTTTTCCTGCAAACAACCTCTAGATACCTGTGCTGACGCTTTAGCGCATTATTCTCCAGTTGGTTAGTAGAGTCGTTTTTCTACAGTTTTTGCTACAAATGACAAGAGACTTATCGGCCTTAGGGACTTAGCTTGTTTTCTGTCTGATTTTCATGCTTTCGATATGTGCTCCAGTCCTGTAATAGCCTTTAGTATTATATATAATTTTTTGTACGGAAGTTCATTTCATTACTGTAGAACTATTGCACAAATGTACTCCCATACTCTCATATGTTTAACGTTTTGGTTTAGACCCAGGAGAATGCAATGCATTCTAAGTTTTTTTAGTTTATCTTTACCCATTCTGTGTATATGAACCGGACTTCTTTTGGAGTAAGAATGTAATTATCTGAGGGTCCTTCAAGAAAACTTTAATGGCGCCTTAACTTAACAGAATTAGAATTATCTTAAAATTAGAAATGTTCGGCAGCTATGTCTAAGATCCAATGTATGCCTTATCGTCTCTTTAACTCTACCTAAATAATATTCCAGGCCTGCTTGATATGCTTTCCAGTCTGTTTTAAGGAGTATAAGATAAGTTACATTATCATATTCAGGTTCATAGGCTCATTATTAGTTATGTCAAACCTTGTTAATTCAGCTAATTAAATAAAAAATTGCGCAATAACAGTATACCACTGACCAACTGTAAACTTTTAGACGTGTTTATTATAGTCAAGAAAATGCTAATTGTATTTATAATATATACAATAAACATTGGCAAAATACACGTTCGACTCAAAAAACAGTCATGGCAACTTTCTTAAACTGCATGCAGTAATTCTAGACATGCCTGAAACACAAGAATAGGATAGACTGAAAGGAGACTTTGTGAAGAACCGTATGAATAATCTCTACCATATTTATTTGTAACTTTAAACTTTTTAATTCTTAAACCTAATTTTTAATGCTCCAAAACCATACCTTGTATTGTAATAATACTTTCCGAGCTTATGTACGATGGTCTGAAAGTTTCTAATATATGCAACTAAGGTCGATATTATCAAATGCAATGAATTTAATGAATAGGTAGTGGTATCTTCAGAGCACCTGGAAAGAAATTTTTATATTTCTAATCTTTATGGTGAAAGTTGATGAAATATTTATAAATTTTTGTAATATTGGTAAACATCTACGGATAGTAGATTAACGTTCTAGCAAGCACCTATGTTCCTTTAAATACGATTTATTGGTTTTCTTGTATAAATGTATGTTCTACAATGATTGTTCTGTACTCTGTGCTTAAAAGTTTCATTGGGTTGATTATAACTTCTAAAGATACAAGATATTTATTGCCTGTATTTCCATTTATATTCACTTACATCAGTTGAACATTAATACAAGGAAACGCCTGACCAGAAGATGTGTCTCTAATTCATCTGAATTGTTCAGTAATAGAAGCATGCCTATGTTTACAGTTAGTTGTATCATTAATAACCTGTCTGAGAATGAGACGTTTTTTTACAGCTTTGTTCATATTCTTTGTCAAAATTATTGCTACCCCATTTCTATGTTCGGATTGCCTTCTTCTACGAAGTATACAGTATGATTGTCTATAGCTGCTTTGTCAGAACTTTGGCCATATAATTTCATTTTTCCCAAGGATACTTATATCTAGCTGCTTTATTTCTTTAATGGTGTTATAAATTTTTCCTACCTGGTGCATCCTTCTTACATTTTATGTACTTATTTTGCTCTCTTAAAAAAAATTATTTGAGATTCTAGCTCATCAGAAGATTCAGCCATTACAATGGTTTGTTCTTGAGAAAGTTACGACCTACTTGGTTTCTCGTTGCCTGCTTTTATTGTGTAGTAGATCTAAAATAGTATACGTAGTATATGAAGAATATACGGAGAACTAAAAGAGCAGGGTTTGTGGAGTAGACGGTATCACTTATATAGAAGAGGGCATTATATAGAGGGCGTTATACAGTACAGGGCATGATGCGATGGTGAGAAAAGTATTTGACCGAAGAAAACCAGTGGGACGACGTACTGGAGGTAAACCGAAACTTAAGTACCTAGACAATTTGGAAGATGACTTAAAATTCAATAAATGGCGGAGAAGAGTTACTAGAGATAGGACGAAATGGGAGAATGTTCTAAAGAAGGCTTTGGCCCATACAGGAATGTTGTGCCAATGATGATAACAAGGTCTATTCGCTCAAATCGGGCATATTTTGACAGATTCATAGCTGGAAACCTACAACACAAAAGTTTCTAGCTCACAGTATTACCAGCTTAAATAAACGTTTATTACCGACTTCTTTCATTAAAAAAAAGAAGAATTAGTATAAATAGTGGAAGTGTATACTAAACCCATAAAATTTTGGGTAGTATATATTTAAAAAATATATTTCAGTTGTTATAATTTAACATAACTATTTATTATACGGTGCATAAATAAATATTGATTGTCGGTAATTCGTAAAGTTCTATTTTATTTACTATTTAGTTTGTTTACTATTAATATTGGCTATGAGTACGTGTGCTTGGTTATATAGTAATTTCCAGCCACTTTTAGTGTGTCAAAAAGAAACTAACTTCGCAATAAAATAATTACTAAATTCACTAGAGAGTTCGAACTGGGAATAGCGAACCGACTATAATAATTCTCCGTTCTTTTTTTCTTCTCCGTAGCGTTACAACTCTTCGTGGGTTTAGCTGACTTGACAACATTCCTCTCAATCTTTATCCAATTCTCCATTTCTATAGCTTTAAGGTCTTCTGCTCCATTGCTCTGTGCGATTCTCATGCTATCCTTACTATTCTTTCGTCAGAATGTCTTTTGAGGTGTCCTGCCCACTGAGCCTTCTGGACATTATATCTTGAAAACGAAAAGTGATCCGTCTGCTCTCAGAAATCTCATAGCTGTTCGGATTTGAAGAAATAAAAGGGGGATTTTAAAAAAATGTTAAAGACATTTCACTCAAGACAAGTTGGAAAAAAGTAAAATGTGAATGCCTTTATAATCCGTTAGATTTGTTTCACAAGTATATAAATATTAGTACACTTTGGGTTCCCACTTATACCTCGGAATGTTAACTACAAGCTGTTTCGCTTGTTGTCTAGCATGATGCCATTTAAGGATGCATATAATTTTACAATGTAGAAACTTCTACATACCAACTCAATGGCCTGAGACTGATTCATAGAAAATGTCGATAATCTAAAATCAATAATTTTACAAAAGCCAAAGAAGAGCATTTGTTTCTTAAATTAATTTATACATATTAAATTTTTATAAATCTTCTTTTTGACTAGCTTTACAACTCTTGATAAGCCTTCGCCATATCCACTTTAGCCACCAATCTTCTCCGATCTTGCGCTTTATTAACCAAGTGAGGCATTACTTGTTCAACAATATCAAGTGCTCTTTACTGAGAATCAAGCAAGAAGCCAAAACGAGAGATGTTATACAATACCTGGGAACAGGATAAACAAGCAAAAGAAAATCTAAAAATGATCATATAACAAATTAAAACCCGAATAGATACTGTACAAAAGAAAATAGAAGAAGAAACAACTGCAAAGTGAAGATATAGAATATCGCACCGAAAAGGATGAACTAAGTAAAGTAACAGATTGGATTCGAGTTCGAAACAAAGGCAAAAAAATGGAAGGCAAGCGACTCCCCAAAGGAAGTACAGGCTTGCTATAAAACTGCATCAAACTTGCCAAGCTAATAAGCGAAGATTTAAAGAATAATGGATAGAAAATAGAAAACGTAACCCAATTACTAAAAGGAAAGGACAAATCACCAGAGGATAGAGGATAGTAAAGAGGAAAATACAAAAAAAAAGTATATGAAATTTTACATTTAACAAAATATTATGAAAAACCATAAAATAAAGAACCTAAACGTGTACACTGTACACGTACCCAGCTAATTATAGAGGTTGCACCACTGCTATAGCTCTTCAAAAGTTACCAAACAAACAAATACCTACAACTACACTACAAAATAAGGCAGCAGACATGGGGAATTCTATACAAAACCAACCAAGAGACATCATTCAGAGAATCTTCCTTTCAATATTGTTCTGAAGCTATTTTCTTGTGGCATTTTAAATTAATTAATATTTAAATGGGAATAAGCCACAATTAAAGGTTAAAATACATTTATTGACGTTTCAATTTCCACTTCGGAAATCGTTCTCAAAATACAAACATTAGTAAATTAAACAAATTTTGTTTTTGTTACTTAGTGAAAAATTCTTCTAATAATTTAATTTTATCTGACTCATCTATATTGACAATTCAGACATACATTATACATTTTAAAGTAGACGACTTTAAAATGATATTGCCAATATTGTTGAGTTGCGTTCCTGGGACGACTTTACTTATAAAATAGTTCATTCGATTACATGAAATCAACTTTAACGTGAGAATATCCGTCAGAAAAAATCATAACATGTAATTCGTCTTTAAAAAGACAAATACATGCCATGATGACAGTAAAATTCTCCCGTTAGTGATTCCATAGTAAATTATGAGGGAAAAAACCAGGAAAAAACCTCATAATACTATCCCGACATGGTAAGTATTTGATCTTGCATTTAGTTTACCTTCAATAAATACCAAATTCCAGCTTCTATATGTTTGTTATTTAAAAATATAAATGATCGTATTCCTCCTATATGTTACTAGACTTACCCAATTAATGGTATTTTCCTTTTAATCCTCTTTCAATATGGGTAACCAGATCCTACTACATTCTGCCGAGGAATTCGCGACGCAATTGGTCTCATTTAGCATAATTAGAGCCGCTTTGGAATTTGGTATTTATTGAAGGTAAACTAAATGCAAGATCAAATACTTACCATGTCGGGATAGTATTATGAGGTTTTTTCCTGGTTTTTCCCTCATAATTTACTATGGAATCACTAACGGGAGAATTTTACTGTCATCATGGCATGTATTTGTCTTTTTAAAGACGAATTACATGTTATGATTTTTTCTGACGGATATTCTCACGTTAAAGTTGATTTCATGTAATCGAATGAACTATCTTATAAGTAAAGTCGTCCCAGGAACGCAACTCAACAATATTGGCAATATCATTTTAAAGTCGTCTACTTTAAAATGTATAATGTATGTCTGAATTGTCAATATAGATGAGTCAGATAAAATTAAATTATTAGAAGAATTTTTCACTAAGTAACAAAAACAAAATTTGTTTAATTTACTAATGTTTGTATTTTGAGAACGATTTCCGAAGTGGAAATTGAAACGTCAATAAATGTATTTTAACCTTTAATTGTGGCTTATTCCCATTTAAATATTAATTAATTCTTCCTTTCAAATACCAGCAGCTTATTTATTTGCCGCTTATGTAGAGTCCATGTTTCACTTCCATATGTAACAACTGGACGAATAATTGACAAGTAAAGTCCTAATTTAAATTGTCTTTATAGCTGCTTATGATGTTCTATTTTCCGCAGCTATTTTTGCTGAGACGTCTTTTTCTATGTTGTTCTCATCTGTGATGATCGCCCCCAGATATTTAAACTCTTTTACTACTTCTAAGTTGTGTTCATTAATATATTCTGCCTAACTCTTAGTCTTATATTTTTTGGTTAAGAGCATGTATTTCGTCTTGTCTTCATTTATTCGAAGACCCAGACTATGTGTTTTCTCCTTAAGTTGTGTGAAACCTCTCTCACGTTTCTTGTAGAATGAGCGACTGTATCTAGATTATCAGTAAAGGCCAAAAATAGTTTCAATAGCCAAAATTGAATAGCAACGGTAATAAGGGGTATGCTTGGCTAAATTCTGATGTTATACTAAATGGCATATAAGTGCATATATAAGTACGTCACGCACATTTGAGTTAACTTCACTAATTTTGTTGGTATTCCCATTTCTTGCATCGCTAGCCATACTCTGCTTCTTTTTATCGAATCATATGCTTGCTGGAAATCTACGAAAATTTGGTGTACATCTCGGTTGAATTCCTAGTTATTTTTGAATATTTGTGGGATCATAAATATTGTATCTATTATTGACCTTCCAGCACGAAAACAGCATTGGTAGTCGCCTATAATATCTTCCGAATACTAAAGAACCTTTTTAGCAAGATAATTGATAGAACTTAATATTTCGAAATTGTTCTTTATTTCCCTTCTTATATGTGGATATTACAACGCTTTCATTTAATTCCCTACACATATTGTGTGTTGCCATATTCTCCGAATAATGTCATACAATTTTTGATATAAAATGTTTCCTCCTTGTTTTCTCAATTATCCATTTATACAACCATTTCTTGGGGCTTTGTGATCTTTATGAGATACTATCGCATTATTTAGTCCTTGAAGTGTAGGTACTCGTATTTCCACATCTACATAATGGAATGTAATATCTGCTTCCTCTATCTTACTTTCAATATATAATAAATTCCGAAAATATTTCTCTCATCGTTCCATTATTAGTTCACCTGCTTCATTTCTCATAGCGTGTATTACCCCAACAGTTCCACCTTGTCTGACTGTCTTCACTTTCCTAAAGAATTTCGTTATTTGATTCCTCTCCCCACTTATGTCCATTTCTCGTATTTGCTGTTCTATGTAGCTTCTCTTTTAGTTTTAAGTAGTCGCTTTGTCTGTGTTTTTGTTCTGTGAAACTCTCTTTCTTCTCATCTGTAGTGTTTTGTACCATTTTCAATATTTTGTTAGTTTTTATTTTCAGCATTTCCTCGCATTGTTGGTCAAACCATTTCCATTTTAAGCAAGTCCTCTTTTTTCTAATGGTTTCATTCGCTACTTATTCTATACTTAATATCACTAGCTGCCATGCTTGTCCTAAGTCTACAATATGCTCTTCTTCTCCTAGCAATTGAAATCTGTTGCTTGTGGCTACTTGATAATCCAGTTTTTTATTTGGTGTTTATATTCCATCTTTCTCTTTGTTCTTGTTTCTTCTGCCTTTGCACTGATATTTATGTTCTCAACTTATATTTTACCAGATTCTGATCACTATTGCTGTCCGCTCCTCTCATACTTCGCGAACTAATAATGCTACTAGAGGGTCTTGCATCAATGAGGACATAATCTATTTGGTTACGTGTTCTTCCATCATTCGAAACCCATGCGACCTTGTAAATGTCTGTTCTTTCAAATTGTATGGATTTAACAATAATTTTATTAGATATATCATTTGCTGTGTCATGTAGGCTATGTTTACCAATTACTTTTTTTAAATAAAATAAATATACGTAGGCGGTTGCGTTTGGATTTGATTTGAGCATCTTACCATTCTCTACCACGTGTTTCTGGGTCTACCCGTCATCAGAGAGACTTGTAAGAAGACTCAAACCAAATCAAAACGCACCGACTAGTATGGCAATTATAGGAAAAATAATTACCAGAGTATGCTACTAGCGACCTCTAGCAAGGAAAGATGATGATTTTTTTAAATAGTCTTCTTTACATAGCCTTAAATACTCTTCCTTACATACTTTAATGTCGTGTTTTGAAGCCGCTTTATACTGTTGAACTAATAATTCGTAAAATTCGTTCTTCCTATCTTCTTCAATATCTTCTGTTGGGGCATATATTGAGAATATACTGAGATTTAACCACTTACCTTTGAGTGTAATATAAAAGATTTGTTCGTTTATTGGTTTAAAATCTATCACTGTCGTCTTTAATCTTTTTGCAATGAGAACTCCAGATCCGTATTTATATCTCTTCTCACTATCCGACGACAAGACTATAGCATCCTCCATTTCCAAATTTCCGTTGCTGTCCATCTTATTTTCTGTATTTCTGTTATATCCATGTTATAGTTTTGCAATTATCTAATGGCTCTTTTTGCTATTCCAGGTCTGTTCCAACTTAACACATTCCGCGTTCCTATGCAAGTATCCTTATTCCATTGCCTATGTATGTAGTTTATATTCAATATCCGTCCAGTTCCAAGGCAATAATTTATGTTTCGTGGCTCAATTTTTTACATGTTTTGAACGCCGGTCTATAGCACAACCCCTTTTTGGAGAACCATTTTACCCGCTCTCGTCAGTTCCCGACCCAATTTTCCACCCGGGTTGGATACCGGATCTCCAGTTGGGTTGCTCGGTTTACAATGGACACCAGCGTGAACGTGAGAGTCGGATTTGAGTAGAAGAGGCTAATTGGAGTAAACTGGAATCAACTGCATGTTTTCGCATTATACCCCTGTACCCACTATATTTTTTATAAATATTTTACAAACATCTAGAACGGTAATGCTTTGTTTTACTATTGTATAATTTATTTTCTTTTTTTTAGGTATATTAGTTCAGTAGAAAACCTAGCAGTTTCCTTAGCGGCTTTGGGCGAGGGATGGCACAATTACCACCACGTGTTTCCATGGGACTACAAGACCGGTGAGCTAGGCAACGTGTACAACCCATCGACAAGCTTTATTAACTTTTTCGCTCGGCTGGGATGGGCGTATGATTTAAAAAGCGTCTCCAATGACATGATCTTGAGAAGAGCCCAGAAGACGGGCGACGGAACTCATCCCGATGTATGGGGCTATGGTGATGAAGACATAGACAAAGCTGATATGGACGAGTTGATACACATGGCGGAGGAGAATAAGTTTTTTAAAAGGGAAGAGTAAATTTCTTGATGTCTGAAAGAAACTACGACTCTGTATAATTTTAAATCGACAACTATCGCTCGAAATATTAACGATAAACCATATAATTAAGATTAAAATTTCAAACAGTTTAATTTTTTCTGTTTTTTGTTAAATGACAAATTCTTATGTGTATTTCGTGTACACAGTATTTTTTTTTCTCTTCGTAACCTTGTTCACATAAATTCAGTTAAAATCCTTAACAATTTTCTTGAAACGTTACATTTCATATAATGTTTATAGAAAGCTAACCTTTTCAGGTGAATTTTTATTAAATTTCAGATATGTCTGAATATTTCTTTAGTTTTTAGTTTCTCCGTTAAAACATTTTTATCTGTTGCTTATTTAGTTTATCTAGAAGTAGAATATTTTGAGTTTATTTTTGGTCCATTTATATTATATGAATTTATAATTTTAGTTTTAATTTAATAGACCTACATTTAGTTATCGCGATGACAATTCACTTGTTAGTATTTTGATTCTATGGGTTTATTTTAAGATAACCTTAGATGTACGTGCATTCTAAGAGTTATTTAGTCATATACATTATAATACTAATAGACTGATTACTGCAATACATTACCGTTCTCCCAATGCGGCAGAGAAAACTGACGCAAAACAGTCCCTGCATCTCTTTCTAATGAACCGGATTTTTTGGCCACGTGACCTAAATAACCAATGGGAAGGTCATGTGGTTGATAAACCAGGCTCATTAAAAAAAGAAGTAGGGACTAGTTTGCGTCAGTTTTCTCTGACGCACTGGGGAAACGGTAATGTATTGAAGCGATCAATCTATTTGTATTATATATCTATGTATTTAGTTATCAAAATAACCAAACTTATAACCAAACTTCGGTGAAAATTCAGCACTTTTTATTACAATGTTTTTATTAGTTTTTTAAATTACATATCTAATAATTTAATTTTTGCCTAAGGAGAGTTTTTCGAGCAATAGTTGCCGGAAACAAGTACCAAAAATTAAAAAAACTGAACCATACCTACAAAGTCGAAACTCTGAGATAGCGCG